>NC_082707.1:21028619-21328619 GCF_030144855.1 Hypanus sabinus
CTTGAATTAGTTCTGAAAATCCTTCCTTAGTGACTGCAGGTGTCAGCAGTACTCTTGCAAATCACCGTCTGTGAAAGAGAGCAGCATACTTGTGATGCTGGGAAACTGAGAGAATATTCTTCTGCAAGGTTTTGCTTATATATTTCCAATTTTCTGATATAAGTGGACACTGCACTTTTTGCCTGGATTAAATTGAAATTTTCAACCTGCAGTTTCTTCATAGTTATCTTGGCATAACTGGCAAAATATTCTGCTATTTAATGCATGAGCTTTAATTTTGCTGATAGCAGATATTACAAGAGTCATGCTTGAAAAAAGTCAGTGACTGAGGTTTTTGACTGCGAGGTGTTGACGATGAATTACACAATGGATTGCAAACAGATTTGGAAGTTCTTTTTTCACAAGTGCCATTAACCAGGCATGGTGATGTGTCATATATGGTGCTCCATCAGTTGCACAAGAAATCATGTTCCTAATCAGATTACTTTCATCCTCAATATATATTTTAAACTTGTAGATGGATTCTCCATTGATATTTGTTTTTAACTTTTTACAGGAGAGAACCTCTTCATAAACTTTTCCATTTTTCATAAACCCTACATATGCCATTAGCAAAGCCTCGTTGGCTCGCACAGTTGATTCATCCAGTTGTATCCCAAATTCTAATTTTTGAAGCTATGTGCACAGTTCTTGGCAAATGACTTGAGTGTGCAATGCTTTTCAAATGCTTCTTTCATCTTCTGGAACTGAGAAATACCATAAGCTGCCTTCTCAGTGGGTCTTTTATGGAAGTGTTCCTGCAATATTGATTGCTTCATTGCAATACAGTATTACAAATACACGGGATATCACTGATCTGACAGAAACAGGATAAAACCATACTCCAGGTATCTAACATTTTATTGACACACTTTCTGTAGTTTCTGCTTCTTAGCAGGATTATAATTCAAGGCTTCACCGTCTTCAGGCTCATAGTGATCTTGCCATATGCATTTCTCCGTCATTAATAGGGGCTAAGTTAAAATAAAATTTAACACAAACTGGGAATGTTTATTGGATGTTGATGCCGGCAGCAAATTGGCATGGATGGTAAGATGGTAGCAGCAGGCAAAGGAATGGTGAGGCGAAGATGAAGATGATCTCAGCAGTAAAAATTATGTTGACAAGGATTCAGATTGGAATCTGTGTGTCAATCAGGATAGAGCTGGTGTTCGGCAAGCTGCACAATTGACCAATCACATAATCCCCAAAGATGGTACTTGGCCGAAGTCACTTTGAACACCTCAAGAGGAATCCTCGGGGTCAGCAAGTTCACTGATTGGTTCTATTTCACCGTTTGCTTCTGACCAGTGATGTTTGTTGTGCAACCCGTTTTCCGTCGATCTATAAAGAAAGTTGAGAGGGTGTACTTGACTTACCAAACTGTTAAATTGCACAAACTCATTCCATGCCACGAGTTAAGAGGAACTGTTGGGCACCCTGGCTACTAATTTATGCATCCCCAATAACATCTCTTTGGCTGGTAAGGTCGGATGAGATTGCCGAGTTTCAGACACGTTGTGATGACGAGTGCTCACCACCCACAGAGCTATACTTCTCCCTGTGTTCCAGTGCCTCATCCTTTGTTTTGGAAGTGACTGCTCTACGAACAATCAGTCAGGTCTCGTGTCTCAAGTTAGGATGCCGTTTACTGCCTCCCCACCAAGAATCTTGAACATCCCCCCCAACGACTTCTATTTCCCTAACACCCCCTTAGGACATGGAACTGCCCCAATTGGGAATCACTGCTCTAAACCTTTCCTGTAGAAGAATGGGGGGGGGGGAGGCAGGGGTACCTCATTGAAACCTTAATGAGTATTGAAAGATCTAGATAGAACAGATGTGGAGAAGATGTTTGCTGCAGTAGGTGAGTCTAGGACTAGTGGGTACAATCTCAGAATTGAAGGATATTGCTTTAGAACAGAGATGAGGAGGAATGTCTTTAGCTAGAGGCTGGTGAATCTGTGGAATTCTGTCAAGGCCAAATCATTGGGTATATTTAAATTAGAGGTTAATAGGTTCTTGATTTGTAAGGGGGGGGGATAAAGTGTTATGGGGAGGAGGCAGGAGAATGAGGTTGAGGGGAATAATAGATCAGCCATAGTGGAATAACAGAGCAGACTCAGTTGGCTTAATGACCTAACTCTGCTCTGATGCTTTATGGTTTTATGGTCTTATCCATGTACCTGTACAAATGTTTTCTAAGAATGGCCAATGTACCTGTCTCAACCATTCCCTCTGGCAGCTCATTCCACATACTGACCACCTTCTGGGTGGAAGTGTTGCCCCTCTTTTCCTCTCACTCTAAACCTATGCCCTTTAGTTGTTGATTCATTAATCCTGGAAACACCCTATGTATTCATTTGTTTGTTACCTGCTGTGTCATATGACGTAAGCAATCACGGTCTTCACGACCATGATTATTCTTGGCAAATGTTTCTACAGAAGTGGTTTGCTATTGCCTTCTTCTAGGCAGTGTCTTTACAAGACGGGTGACCCGAGACATTATCAATACTCTTCAGAGATTGTCTGCCCTGGTGTCAGTAGTTGCATAAGCAGGACTTGTGATGTGCACCAGCTGCTCATGGATCATCCACCACCTGCTCTCATGGCTTCACGTAACCCTGATCAGGGGCCTAAGCAGGTGTCACTCCTTGCCCAAGGGTGACCTGTGGGCTCGCAGAGGGAAGGAGCGCCTTACGCCTCCTTTGGCAGAGGCATATTTCCACCCCTCTACCCAACCCTGCCAATAGCCCTCATAACATTTTTAAGCATCTTGCTGGAAAGTCTGTTGAATTAAAACCGAGCTCTTTGATGTACCCCCATATGCAGACCAATCCATGGTTAACGAATGGGTTCCATCTTCACAGAGGTCTATTAGTCGATTTTGACCATTAAGTCAAAAAATGCACAAAATTACTCAGTATGCCAACCGTTCCTCCAGAGCATTGTAATTGAAAACGTATAAGACTGATAAGAGAAAACAAATAGCAAGAGTGGAGAGAGCGTAGAAAGCAGTTCAGCTGTCCATAGGGAAAAAACATATTTATGTTCATCAGGCACTTGAATATAACAACTGTGTTGAGGGGTAGAGATGCTTCTCTAACAAAGGAGTGTTCCTTCTCACCAGGAGCCTGCAGGTCACCCTTGGGCAAGGTGTAGCACCTGCTTAGCCCCTCCCAATCAGGGTCACACGAAGCCTTGAGGGCAGGTGGTGGATGGTCGTATGAGCAGATTGTGCATATGACAAGTCCTGATTATGCAGCCACTGGTGCCAGATGATCTCTGAAAGCCATTGATAATTTGGGTGTGACTGGGTGGTGGGGGCTTGTTGGGCTGGAAGGGTCTGTTGCTGTGCTGTATCTCTGGATAGACAAATAAATTATCTGATGCTTCCAGGACACCACTTAATACTGAACTAACACTACACTTAAAGCAGGGTCTTGGCCTGAGATGTCAACTATCCTGAGGTAGGATCCTGAGGTAATGTTGCAGCTCTATAAAACCCTGGTTAGACCACACTTGGAATATAACGTATGGTTCTGGTTGTCTCACTACAGGAAGGATGTGGAAACTTTAGAGAAGGTGTAGAGGTTTACCAGGATGCTGCCAGGAATAGAGAGTATTTCTTATGAGGATAAGTTGAGTGAGAGAGGGCTTTTCTCCTTGGGCTGAAGGAGGATGAGAGATAACTTGATAAAGGACAAGATGCTAAGGAGCATAGGTAGAGTGGATAGCCAGAGACTTTTTCCCAGGCTAACATGTGGGGAACTAATTTTAAGGTGATTGGAAGAAAGTATAGGGAAGATGTTAGAGTTAAGTTTCTCTTTACACAGGGAGAGGTGGGTGCATGCACCACTGTTGTCAGTGTTTACACATCCAGGACTTGTGACCTGCACCAGCTGCTCATATGACCATCCAGCACCTGTTCCCGTGGCTTCACGTGGCACTGATGGGGGAGTGAAGTTAGGCAGCTGCTACAGCTTGCCTAAGGGTGACCTGCAGGTAAGCGGATGGAAGAGGCACCTCACACCTCCTTTAGTAAAGACATATCTCCACCCGCCTCCCAGAATGAAACAATACTCAACTGAATATGGCTTCTCAGTTTCAGGGCATATAATTGCAAAGAACATAAGAACAATATAATAAAATACAAGTAGCATACTTGCCCTGCCACTCAATATGAACTGTGCAGTGGAGAGTATATTGTCTGGCTGCATCACAGCCTGGTATGGAAACACCAATGCCCTTGAATGGAAAATACCACAAAAAGTAGTGGATACGGCCCAGTCCATCACAGGTAAAGCCCTCCCCACCACTGAGCACGTCTACATGAAACACTGTCGCAGGAAAGCAGCATCCATCATCAGTGACCACCCAGAGTATGCTGTCTTCTCGCTGCTGCCATCAGGAAGAAGGTGCAAGAGCTCCAGGACTTGCCACCAGGTTCAGGAACAGTTATTACCCCTCAACCATCAGGCTCTTGAACCAAAGGGAATAACTTCACTCAACTTCACTTGTCTCATCATTGAAATGTTCCCACAAGCAATTAGTTCATTTTCAAGGACTTTTCATCTCTTGTTCTTGATATTTATTTGTTTTACTGTTTCTTCTTTTTGCATTTGCATAGCTTGTTGTCTTCTACACTTTGGCTGAACGTTGCAGTTGGATGGTCTTTCACTGATTCTGTTCCCGTTATTACTCTATAGATTTGTTGAGTATGCCCACAAGAAAATTAATCTCAAGGTTGTACATGGTGACATATATCTACTTTGATTACAAAATTTACTTTGAACTTTCAACTTTGTGATAAAGACACCCCAGAACTCTCTAAGACTTGATATGTTAAACTTCTCCCAGCTCAATTTCTTCTCTGTAAGACAACCTTCTCCTTGTTACATGCTTACCTGATCTGTGCACTGACAGGAGTTGCCATCACAATGCACAACATCAACAACAGTCAGAGGATCTTTTTACTTCACTCTGGTATAAACAAACTGTTGCCTGGTTACAAAAAACAAAAGGATAAGACCTCAGTGTTTAAGGAAGTAAACCGCAGGCAACTGATTGATATGCCACTGTGCTTTTAGAACACTCTTTACAGGCTCTGTGAAAATGCAGTAAATTTTGTCTTAAATCATTGTAAAATACTTCTCAAGAGTAGAAAATCAAAAATGCTGCAAATCTGAAATAAAAACAGAAAATACTGGAAACACAAACAGGACACTGGAAATCCAAAGCAACACACACAAAATGCTAGTGAAACTCAGCAGGGCAGGCAGCACCTATGGAAAAGAGTAAACAGTCGACATTTTTGGGCCAAGACCCGCCTTCAGGATTTACATACTGAAAAAACTCAGCAGGGGTGAAGGCTCGCAGAAATGAAATAATAACTGTATTTCTCCTTCTGTTGATGCTGCCTGAGCTATGGCATGTTTGCAGTATTTACTTGTTTTACTTCTATTTACTGTTCGCAAAGTTGCTATTAGAAAACAGGAGAGAAAAAAGAATCAGGCTCACAATGTGGTTGTCACAACCACGGATTCGGCAGCACAGTAGATACGGCAATTGAGCTTGTTAATATGCACATGTCAGCTAATTATTATTTCATTATGATAGTATTTAACTCCATTCTTTCCATCGTAGTATTTGTCAAGACTTGAACACAGCAATGCCTCACTGCCTGCTTGCATTCAGCCTTGCCTGAGAAATTGGACTGTCGAGTCAACTGACTCTGAAGACTAGCGGTATTCATTTTATGTTTAGTTGCTCTTTTCAGCCGCAGTGTATGTTTCGTTTTCCATTTGACAGTTTTTGTTAATGGCCCTGTTTGGCCTAGTGTTTATTGTTTTCTTTTCCCTGTAACACTGTTTGCATTAAAGTCTGTGAACTATCGACTCACGTCAGTGTCTCTCACTCCATTCTTGGGCCATGTCTGACCCCGGTGACAGTGGTACTGCTGTGTATGACGGTGGTTTAATCAGAATCATGATCACTACCATTGACAGATATCATCTATAGTAGTTCCTCGAAACAAGCCAAGACCTCTGAAACGTTGGGTACGGGAATTGATGTATGATGCACTTCCAAATAACTGAGGTCCAAGTCAAAAAAAGTATGTTCGATCCTTCATTATGAAACCAACAAAGATGAAGGATATTAAAAATTAACAAAACTAAATTAGCAATGTAGTGGAATAAGGGTAATTAGCATCAAATTCACATAATTAAATGGTCAACAAAATAAATCATCCCATCTCTCTCCCTCTCCACCAAACTAAAACTAACTCTCTAGGACATAGCCCTCCACCTCTTGTAAGGAGTTTGTATGTTCTCCCCAAGACCGCATGGGTCTCCTCAAGGTGCTCCGGTTTCCTCCCACAGTCCGAAGACAGATTAATTGGTCATTGTAAATTGTCCTATAATTAGGCGAGGGTTAAATCAGGGGATTGCCTAAATAAATTTACTATGGACTTGATGGGCCAAATGGCCTATTTCTGCACATATTTCTCATGGTCTTATGCTCCTATGAAGAAGTTTCCCCTCAAATTCCCTTTAATTATTTCACCATTCCCCCTAAGCCTATGACCTTTAATTGTTGTCTCAGCCAAACTGAAGGGAAGAAGTCTGCATACATTCATCCCATCTATGCCCCTCATAATTCTGTATACCTCTCTGTGATCTCCCCTCATTCTCCTATCAAGAGTCCTAACCTATTCAACCTCTCCCGATAACTCGGGTCCTCAAGCCCTAGCACTATTCTTGTAGATTTCCTCTGCACTCTTTTAAACTTAATGATATCTTTCCTGTAGGCAGGTGACCAGATTCTATCATCTACTGTCCTTTGTTGCTTCACCCATCACCTCCCAGCTTCTGTCTCTATTTCCACTCTCTCTTCTTTCACCTGCCTATAACACGTCCCTCCCCACCACCTAGATAAACCTATCATTTGCCAGCACTTCTCCACACCTTCCCTGCCACCTCTTAATACCGGCCATTTCCTCTTTTTCCTTCAGTCCGGATGAAGGGACTCGACCTGAAACATTGACTGTCCACCTATTTCCCTCTCTAGATGCTGCCAAGGTCACTCAGATCGTCCATTTGCTTTTTATTGCTCCAGATTCTGGTGTCTGCTGTCTCTTATATCTTCAACTATAGACTCATAGAAAAGTGCAGTACAGAAACAGGCCCTTCAGCCCATCTAGTCAGTGCTGAACTATTTAAACTAGCAAGTCCAATCAACCTGCACCAGGACCATAGCCCTACCATCCATGTACCTATCCAAACTTCTCTAAAATGTTGAAATCAAACTCACATGCACCACTTGCGCTGGCAGCTCGTTCAACATTGACACAATCCTCCGAGCGAAGAAGTTTCCCCTTAAAATTTTCAACCTTCACCCTTAATCCATGACCTCTAGTTGTCCTCCCACCCAACTTCGGTGGAAAAAGCCTGTTTGTATTTACCCTATCTATACCCCGCATAATTTTGTATACCTCTATCAATTCTCCCCTTAATCTGTTGTGAGCAGGCCAACATTGAACTACATAAAACCCTTGGTTCCTGGTGAATCGGTGATCACATGCTAAAGAGCCATGTTTCCAGTTTTACAAGGAATGTTGATCAAATTATATTTTTCCCTCTATTTCTCACATTGCTGTTTTTCCAATGCTATTTTCATTGTTCTCTGTCTCAACAGGCTCCAAATCTGAAACATGCCTCTTATTTCTTTCTTCATAACTGGATATAAAGGATTTAGAAGGATTTGAATGAAACACAAGCAAATAGTTCGAGCTTAAACTGGCATCTTGTTTAGCATGGACTGGATGGGCCAAATGGTCTGTTTCCTTGCTGTATTACTTTATAGTTTCACTGATAACTATGGTATAGTTCCTAAACTGTCTCCAACTGTGCATTTTATTTTCACTTCTTTAGAGGTACAGCACAGAAACTGGTTCTTCCAGCCCAACGAACCCATGCCCCAATTATTCTTGTGTGACCAATCAACCTGCTAAGCTGTATACCTTTGGAAAGAGGGAGGAAACCCCTCCAATCATGGTGAGAACATTCAAATCCCTTACAGATAGCGGCGGGAACTGAACCCGGGTCACTGGTGCTATCTGCTGCCGCGCAGAATAGCTTCTTGAAAGTTAAATGGTCCTGCAATGTAATGGCTCCTTCAAAAGACAGCGCTACAACAGTATGGCACCCCTCTGAAGCCTAGGTTATGTGAATAGGTCCCTGGAGTGGATTTGAATTCATATCCCTCCTATAGTGGTAGAGAGCCGTCAGCCCCAGGGTATCGCGGGTTTGCGCCTCTGGAAGATTGCGTCCTCTTCAGGGCACAAGCCTGGGCGGGAAAATTTGAAGTACTGGCTGTTGCCCACGCAGTGGGTTCCCCCTCTCCACGTCACTGATGTAGTCCAAGGGAAGGGCAAGTGTCAATACAGCTTGGCACCAGTGTCATTACAGGGGTTTCCAAAGTGAAGTTGTAAACAACATCAAACTGTCTCAGGGACCCCGGCTCCAGATTTCTTCCTGGGGTTTACTCCCGAAGCCTCTCACATGGGTGGGTGTGGCTGCAAGACAGCGGAGGTTTAAAATCAGAGTTTTCCTTCTCCTAGGCGGGCTGCCATCCAAGGTTGATGAGGCCCATCTGCCCAAAGCGACCGGTTTGGAGGCGCCAGTGGTCCGCCTTTGCCCCCTCTCTTGTCAATAGAAACAGTTCTGCTAGGCCTAATAGCTAAGCCACACGTGAAGGCCAAGAGTTGGACTTGATTGTCAGAGACTGTTAGGGTCACACGCCAATAAGAGCACTTTATAGGTAGCGGGAGCTTATCCCCTCTACCACCCCCGGCTATGCCAACCTTAGGAACCATCCCTCCTATAGATGTCAAGAAATAAACCTTTAACCCAACTTCAGATTCAGATTTTTTTATCCCATGCACATTGAAACCAGGGATGCCACGGTAGTGTGGCAGAATGCATAATGTGTTTTCCCATTTGCGCAGCTTGTTCTTTATTACGCATTGGGTGTCTAATGTTACGTATTGCATTGTACTGCTGCCGCAAAGATAATAACGTTCAGAATCAGAATCAGGTTTAACATCACTGGCAAATGTTGTGGAATTTGCTAACTTTGTGGCAGCTGTATAACACAATGCATGATAATAGAGGAAGAAGAGCTGTGAATTACAGTAAGTGTATACATCTCCATCAAATAGTTAAATTAAGTAAGTATTGCAAAACAGAAATAAAACAGTATCGAGGTAGTGTTCATGGTTTCAATGGCCTTTTAGAAATCCAATGGCAGATGGGAAGAAGCTATTCCTGAACCGCTGAGTCTGCAGCTTTAGCCATCGGTCCCTCCTTCCTGATGGTGACGATGAGAGGAGGGTGTGTTGGGGGTCCTACACAACATATGACGGTGATATTAAACCTGATTCCGATCCTGATGCCTGCTTCAGGTTCCACGGTCTTTGTTTAGTGTCAGGATGAGTCTCAGCATTTCATTCTATTTTCATACCTTGATAATAAATGTACTTTGACTCTTTTGAATCTTTGAATTATGGCTCAGAGCATCAGAGCCGAGTTCAATCCCAGCGTCCTCCATAAGAAAGCATTTACGTTCTTCCCATGTGCACGTGGGTTTCCTCCAGGTGCTCCGGTTTCCTCCCACCGTCCAAAGACGTGCTGGTTGGTAGGTTAATTGGTCATCGGAAATTGTCCTGTCATTAGGCTAGGGTTAAGTCGGTGGTTGCTTGGTGGCCCAGCTCACACTGCATCTCTAAGTAAAATAAATTGACTGAAACATGTCATTTGTATTAACAACCTAAGGATACACTGCAGGCAGCCCACAAATGTTGCTGCAGATTGCAACACCGAGAAAGCACGCCCACATGGTATGCTAACGTGCTGGAAGTACAACTTTAATATCCCCTGCTGTGACTCATTGGGTGAATTATTTATCCTGATGAGGCCAGATAATCTCTTGTGAATGAAAAATCTCTGCCTTCCTCTTAACTATTCATTTGGTAATGGTAGAGAAAAGGGAGCAATTCTATGAGAAGCAGTGAATTATTTAACACAATGTGATCAAGTATCTGCGCTCTGAGAGCTGGCTTGATGTTAGTTGATCAGTCACTCTGTTAAATAAGTGACCTGTCTTACCAACATCAAGGTATTTCCCTGCAGACCACAGGAACTGAGATCTTGCTTGTTTGAGGGGACGGCTTCTGTAATTCACAGATGAATAAGGAGCGGGGCAGTCAGGAGCCCGAGTTTGGTGAGCAAGACTTGGATGTGATCAACAACAAGATCAGAAATCTCAGCAAATGGCGAGAGATCTTCAGCCAACGAGGGTAAAGCAATTTGTTTCCTTTTCCATCCGCTTTTCTCTAACTGCTTGGAAACTCTGGCCCACTCAACATGAGACCCTTTAGACCAGGGGTTCCTAACCTGGAGTCCACGGACCCCTTGCTTAATGGTATTGGCCCATGGCATAATAAAGGTTGGGAACCCTTGGTTTGACTGTGGCCAGGGGAAGGGAATACGAAAGAAGGCAGGTTTCACTTAGTCATAGAGTTATAGAACAATACAGACAGAAACAGGCCCTTTGACCCATCTAATCAGTGCTGAAATATTAATTGGTCTCATCCCATCAATCTGCACCAGGATCATAGCCCACCATACCCCTCCTACATATGTACCTGTCCAAACTTCTCTTAGACATTGAAATCAAACCTGCATCGACCAGACTCTCACAATCTCTGAATAGAGCAGATCCCTCTTATGTTCCACTGACGCATTTCACCTTTCACCCTTAACCCATGATCTCCAGTTCTAGTCCCACCCAATCCCAGTGGAAGGAGCCTGCTTACATTTACCCAATCTATACCCCTCATAATTTTGCTCCAACACTTCATCATGGCTGATCCAATTTTCCTCTCAGCCCCAACCTTTTGCTTTCTCCATGTGTCCCTTCAGTTCCTGACCTAACAAGAGTCTATCATCTTCTGCTTTAAGTATACATAAAGACTTGGTCTCCACAGCTCCCTGTAGCAACAAATTCCACACATTTACCACACTCTGGTTAAAGAAGTTCCTCCTCATCTCCGTTCTGAAAGGATGCCTCTCAATTCTGAGGCTGTGGTCCCCTGGTCTTAGACTCTCCCACCCTAGGAAACATCCTTTCCACATCCACTCTATCAAGTTCTTTCACCATGTGATAGGTTTCAATAAGGTCATCCCTCATTCTTTTGAATTCCAGTGAATATGGGCCCAGAATCATCAAATGCTCTTCATATGACAAGCCATTCAAACCTGGAATCATTTTTGTGAATTTCCTTTAAATCTTCTCCAGTTTCAGCTCATCCCTTCTGAGATAAGGGCCCTAAAACTTCAGACAACACTACAAGTGTGGCCTCACCAGTGCTTTGAAAGTCTCAACATTACATCCTTGCTTTTATATTCTAGTCCTCTTGAAGTTGATGATGGAATTGCATTTGTCTTACTCTCCACAGACTCAACCAGCAAATTAACCTTCAGGGAATCCTGACCAAGCACTCACAAGTCCTTTTTTCTCCAGAGCTGCTGGAGTGTCTTGCCCGCAACATCGACTGTACTCTTTTCAATAGACGCAACCTGGACTGCTGAGTTCCTCCAGCATTTCATGTGTGCTGAAAGCACTCCCAAGTCCCTTTGTGTATCATTTTTTTTTGTATTTTGTAGTTTGTCTCTATTTAGAAAATAGTCAACCTTTTGATTTCTTCCACCAAAGTGCATGACCATACATTTCAAAAAAAATTATATCCCATCTCCCATTTCTTTGCTCACTCTCCTAATCTGTCTTTCCTTTTGTAGATTTTCTGCTTCCTCAAAACTACTAAAATGGTTAAATGGATCATTTTCAGGTTAGCAAACAGTAACATGTGGGATGTTGGAGCCTCAACTAGTTATAATCAATAATAATCTTAGATGGATAGACATGTACTGCAGTCAAAACTGAGATGATAAGAAGATCAATAGCTTCCTCAGTTGTGAGGAAGCGTTGTGAGGGGCTAGGATTGTTTAAGCAAGTAGAGAAGATATAGGCTGCTGGAGAAGATATAGGCTAAGAAGAATCGTGCAGATAACTTCCTTAGGAACGAATTCTAAAAGGAGAGCTATCACTCAGACAGAGACAGTCCACAAAATGTTACAATACATAACCTGGGGTGGGGGTCTGAGAACTTGAAACAAATAAACTTGGTACAGCATGCAGGTATGGCACAGTAGCGTAATGGTTATCTCAAGGCTTTACAACACCAGCTGTAAAATTGATCGCGGTTTGATTCCCACAGCTGTCTGTAAGGAGTTTGTACATTCTCCCCGTGACCGCGTGGGTTTCCTCTGAGTGCTCCAGTTTCCAAAACCATACAGATTGGGGTTATTAAGTTGTAGGGATGATATGTTGGCACCAGGCCATGGTGGCACTTGCGGGATGCCCAGCACAATCCTCAGACTATGTTCAATCATGGACAAGAGAAAATCTGCAGGTGCTGGAAATCCAAGCAACACACACAAGATGCTGGAGGAGCTCAGCAGGCCAGGGAGACTCAGGCTTTTTTTCTCCAGTCTTGCTGAAGGGTCTTGGCCCGAAGCATTAACTGTACTCTTTTCCATAGATGCAGCCTGGCCTACCGAGTTCCCCCAGCATTTTGTGTGTTTTCCTCAGACTATTTTGACCATTGGTGCTGAAAACACAGTTCACCATATGATCTGATGTATTGATGTACATGTGACTAATAAAGCTAACGCTAATCAGCCAATCGCGTGGCAGCAACTCAATGCATAAAAGCAGGCAGGCATGGTCAAGAGGTTCAGTCGTTGTTCCAAACCAAACATCAGAATGGGGAAGAAATGTGATCCAAGTGACTTTGACCATGGAATGATTGTTGGTGAGAAACGGAGTGATTTGAGTATCTCAGACACCGTTGCCCTCCTGGGATTTTCATGCATAACAGTCTCTAGAGTTCACAGAGAAAGGTGCGAGAAACACATCCAGTGAGCATCAGTTTTGTGGGCGAAAGAGCCTCATTTACGAGAGGGGTCAGCAGAGAATGACCAGACGGGTTCAAACTGACAGTAAATCAAATAGCAACGCATTACGACAGCGGTGTGCAGAAGAGCTTCTCTGAATGCAGGATGTACCTAATAAAGTGGCCACTGAGTGGAAATAACTGGTGCTGTGATTATAATGGTAGAGAGTTTCGTTACTATGAACAAGATCACGAGATAAGGGAAACCCTGATCCTGGAAGCACTAATAATTTAAAAGGCTGTGCTTTCATGCCCTCGGTTCTCTTTAGAGGAATTAAATTACTGATAAGTTTCAGCATTGCTTAATGCTGGGTGAAACTTTACTCCAAGCTGTGAGAGATACAAGGCAGAACTTAAAGAGGAACAGGGAGTTCCTGTATTCTGCCCAAAGTTCACCCGTCACAACAGCACCAAGGATTTATGTCAGTGTCAGATTGCACTTGGAGTATTGTGGGCAGTTTGGAGCCGCTTATCTAAGCGGGGATGTGTTGTCATTGGAGAGGGGCCAGAGAAGGTTCACAAGATGAAAGGATTTATGTATGAGGAGCATTTAGTGGCTCTGGGCCTGTACTCACTGGAGTTAAAAAGAATGAGGAGGGAATCTTATTGAAACCTATTGAATATTGGAAGGTCCTGATAGAGCGGATGTGGAGAGGGTGTTTCCTATAATGGGACCGTACGGAATCGCCTTGGTCATCCCGTTAGAACAGAGATGAGGAGGAATTTCTTTAGCCAGACAGTGGTGAATTCATTGCCACAGATGGCTGAGGAGGCCAAATCTTTGGGGACATTTAAAGCGGAGTTTGATAGATTCTTGATTAGTTGGGGTGTCAAAGGGAGAAGGCAGGAGAATGGGTCTGAAAGGGATAATAAATGAGCCATAATCATATGGTGCAGATTCGATGATTCCACCTGCCACTTCTCAGCCCAGCTCTGCATCCCATCAATGTCCCCTTGTAACCTCCAGCAACCTACACTATCCACAACTCCACCAACCTGAGATGACTGTACTGTGCAAAACTCTTAGGCACATACATATAGCTAGGGTGCCTAAAATATTTGCACAGTACTGGATTTCTCAGTGTGGACTAGAGAGCGAGTTTGTAAATCTGGCGGTATGTTGTGAATGCTGACGGTGGAGGGCTGTGGGACAGGTGGCAGAAAAGGTGTGCCAGGGATGGGGGGGTGGGGGGGGGAAGGTGATGCAGTGCAGACACGCCCAGCCCTGAGACCCCAGGCAGGGTCATTTGATCCCAAACAATTAATTTATAGATCACTACAGAATGCCTTCCCACTCCCTTCATCCTTCCCACTCTCACTCCACAATAGAGACCCACATGAGAATTAGGTTTCTCATCGCTTACGTATGTCATGAATTTTTTTTTGCGATAGCAGTACATCATAATACATAAAAATACTACAGTACTGTGCAAAAGTCTTGCATTTTGAGTGAAGGAAAACTCTCAAGGTGCTTTGTCAAGGATGGGCAGAAGAGTTTATATAAAGCTGCCTGTGGAATCCTGGCAAATGTAGACTTACTGTATGTTTTAAATACCATGGATTCTGGTTAATTGGCCATCAGTTAATCAGGGCAAAACTAATACATAGTTCTATGGTACTGTGGCAGTATTGATAGTGCTCTAGCTTGGTCTGTATTTCATTTAAATACATAATTTGTTACTCTGTCTTTTTTATGCCTTTTTAACTACTTCCATGAAACTCCAGTTAATTGAGGTAGCTGCTTAATTGGGCCAAAATGCAATGGCCCCAATGTGTCCCATTAACTGGAATTCAATGTGGTTCTTTTGTTATTGATCTGCACTTTACTACAAACTGGATGACGGCGGAGAGATTCTGATAACAAATGTCTACTAACAAAATTGATTTGGATTCTAAATTGTAATATTTACTTTGTTTACAGGTTACAGTTCAAGGACACCGTTGTGAAGGTAAGGGATTTAAGTGTCCTGTTTAGAGCAATTTATCAAGCCCATCTTAAATTTGTTGGCTGGTTTACTATTTTCATATATTGTCATAAGACCATGAGACACAGGAGCAGAAATAAGACATCCGGCCCACCAAATACGCTCTGCCATTCCATCATGGCTGATTTATTATACCCCTCAATCCCGTTCTCCTGCTTTCTCACTGTAACCTTTGATGCCCTTACTAATCAAGAACCTATCAACCTTTGCTTTAAGTATACCCAATGTTCTCAAGGGATGACAGAGATGAGGAGGTATTCCCTTGGCCAAACAGTGGTGAATCTATGGAATTCATTACCACAGACACCAATTTTGCCATAGAGTCCTAGAGTACTACAGCATAGAAACAGGATCTTCAACCTACTTAGTCCATACCAGCTTTGTCTATTGCTAGTCCAATCTGCCTGCATCCAGATCATAGTGCTTCATACCCCTCTCATCCATATACCTATCAAACTTCTCTCTCAAATGTTACAATTGAACTAATTGGTACCACCTCCAAAGGCAGTTAGTTTCACACTCAAACCACCTTCTAAGTGAAGAAATTTCTGCTCAGGTTCCCCTTAAACATTTCACCTTCCACCCTAAACCTATGACCTCTAATTGTAGTCTCACCCAACCTGAGGGGGAAAAGCCTGCATGCATTTTCCTTATACTATACCCTTCATAATTTAGTATGTGTCTATCACATCTCCCCTCACTCTCTTGCATTCCAGGGAATAAAGTCCTAACCTGTTCAACTCGGGTCCTCAAATCCTGGCAATATCCATGTAAGTTTCCTCGGCCCCCTTTTAAGCTTGTTGGCACCTTTCCTGCAGGAAGCAGGAAGCTGGTGTAATCTTTCTGAATAACAGCAAGGTAAATGACAACATTTGAGAGGTATGCTAGCTTCCCAGTGTGCAATGTCCTGTGTATGTTACTCAAAATGGCCTCTTTGGTTTGTTACAAGGTAAATGACAACATTTGAGAGGTGTGCTAGCTTCCCAGTTAACATAGTGAACAGGTAAATTCAATGCCTGATTAAGGACCTGGAGATATGTGTTGTCAAATTGTGTTGTGCTTGTGCTTAATACGTGTTGTGCTTAAAATTTAATTTTATCTTGAAATGGCAGAGGAAATCACTCAGTCCAGTGGTTTCATTTATTTATTTACTGAGATACAGCTCAGAATAGGCCCTTCTGGCCCTTCGACACGTCACCCAGCAATACCCCATTTAACTCCAGCCTATCTCAGGACAATTCACAATGACCAATTAAACTACCAACCGGTGTATCTTTGGATTGTGGGAGAAAACCAGAGCACCTGGAAGAAAACCATATGGTCACAAGGAGAATGTACAAACTCCTTATAAGCAGCAGCGGGAGGTCACAGACAAAAAGAACTGACATTGATGATGTCCAAATTCTGTGGTTTAACTCTTTAAAGAAATTATTGGGGACACAGCAGATTGCAGATGCTGGAACCTCAAGTGAAAAAGAACAAAATGCTGGAGCAACTCAACGGGTCAGGCAGCATCTGTGGAAAAGAAATGGACAGTCGACATTTCCGGTCAAGAGTCTTCAGCTGGACACTACATCATCAGTCCAGATTGTCTACTGTTCATTTTGCTCCATTTCAATTAGATTAGTTGAGATTAGCTATGTCACATGTAGATTGAAACGTACAGTGAAATATGTCGTTTGCATTAATAGCTAGATCAGTACAAGGATGTGTTGGGAGCAGCCCAGAAGTTTTATTGTTCTTCCAGCGCCAGCGTGGCATGCCCACAAGACTCCCGTACGTGTTTGGACTGTGGGAGGAAACTGGAGAACCTGGAGGAAACCCATGCAGTCACGGGGAGAATGTACAAACTTCTTACAATGCTGTGCTAGCAGCAGAGAATTTAAAACAACACCTACTTTGCAAGTTTATAAAACAAGGAGTTGAAGATCTCTCTCTTGGCATGGTGATGGATCAATTTAGACAACCTAGCCCCCACTTCGCCCATCCACCCTGAATGACTCCATGTTCCTTGTGCAAGCACAACGCGAGAAAAGTTCTGGGAGTAAGCATACTTTTTGGATGCAGTCTGAAGGAGGGAGAGGAATATATGCAAGAAGGAGATGATTTGCACTTGTATATCTCCTTTTATGACTCAGGGATGCTTCAATATACTGTACTTCATTTCAATATTCTTCCAAAATGTAATGAGTGTTGCAAAACATAAAATATGGTGGACAGGTGGACAGGTCACTATAATATTGACTTGCTAGAGATAGCAATGGACAATCAGAGACATTTTCCCAGGAAGGAAATGGCTAATACGAGGGGGCATAACTTTAAGCTGATTAGAGGAAAGTAGGGGGGGGATGACAGAAGTAGGTTTTTTACACAGAGTGATGGGTGCATGGAACGCCCTGCCAGGAGTCGTGGTAGAGACAGATACAGTAGGGACAGTTAAGAAACTCTTAGATGGCCATATGGATGAAAGAAGATTAGAGGGCTATGTAGGAGGGAATGGTTACATTGATCTTGAAGTAGGATAAAGGGGGGCACAACATTATAGGCTGAAGTGCCTACTGTGTTGTGCAGTGCTGTGTTCTATGTTCTGCCCATCTGAGTAATATTCTTCTGGACCCCATGGAACTCACTTCTGTCTACCTCACGATAGTGTTCTGGGAATGCTTCATGCCACAAGTAAAGGGCAGACGGCTTCAGAATCAGAATCAGGTTTAATACCACCGGTATATGTCATGAAATCTGTAAACTTTGCGGCAGCAGTACAATGCAATACATGATAAATATAGGAAAAAAAACTGTGAATTACAGTGTGTATATATACTTTTTAAATAATTAAAAGAGTTGTGCAAAAACAGAAATAAATAAGTAGTGAGGTAGTGTTTATGGGTTCAATGTCCATTCAGAACTCAGAAGGCTGAGGGGAAGAAGCTGTTCCTGAATCATTGAGTGTGTGTCTTCAGGCTTCTGCATCTCCTTCCTGATGATAGCAAAGAGAAAAGGGCATGGCGTGGGTGATGGGGGTCCTTAATGATGGACACCCCGTTTTTGAGGCATCTTTTTGAAGTTATCTTGGATACTGCAGAGGCTTGTCGCCATGATGGAGCTGGCTACGTGTACAACTCTGCAGTTTACTTCGATCCTGTGCACACCCTCCCCCACCCCATCTCCACACCAGACGGTGATGCAGCCAGTCTGAGTGCTCTCCACGGTATGTCTGTCGCAATTTTCCAGTTTTTTTAAGCCCTCTAATCTTCTCAAACTCCAAATCAAAGGTAGCCACTGTCTTGCCTTCTTCATAACTGCATCGATAGGCTGGGGCCAGTTTAGGTCCTCGGAGATATTAACACCCAGGAACTCTCTCCACTTCTGATCCCTCTATGAAGATTGGAGTGTGCTTCTCCTCATCTTGCCCTTTCTGACGTCCACAATCAGCCCTTTGGCTTTACTGATGTTGAGTGCAAGTTGATGTTGCGCGACAGCGTATCTGAAAGCAGGCATCCGGGAAAATACGGCATCACCTTGACACTGCAATTCAGAGGGAGCGTAGATTATCCGGCAATGTAAAATCCCCGGGCACAGAGAAACAATGACTCCTTTCAGCAATTTCAGTTTATTTCAATACTTTGATAGCCTCATTAAATGGTACGGACAAGTTCTGCATCATTTGTAAAACAGGCAATTAGAAACGTTAGGTTTAGTGATAAATAGCCTTTGAAATTCCTGCAGAATTTGGTTCACAACTGCAACATGGCTTCTTGACAATATTTTGCTTCTGGCTAAGAACAGTCACCAATAAATTCAGCCCCATTGTTTTCCCCCAAGCAGCGGTGATGAGTAATTCCTCAACTGCCTGCAGCTCAGGTGATTTCAGATTGACAGTATCAACACTAGACATCAGACGGGAGGGGAGAGAGCAAAGCAGTCTGTCAAACGGAAACCCTTCTTCCCCAAGGCTCAGAATCTCACACACCTCTGCCAGACCATGGATGTAAGTAATGATGCATCTCAAACTAGAAAAGTAACAGGCAGTTCAACACAGAATTACATTGATATACTGCGAGAGGAAGTCACTAAGAGCCAGAATGTAAGTATACAACATTCTTGCTGATACCCAGGATCAACTATATTCGCCATATGCATTTACATGTATTAGGAATTTGCTGCGGTGTGTTAAAGTTCAAAGTAGAATTTATTATTAGCATGTAAACACAACATTCCCCCATTCTAAAAAATAAAGGATAATACAGTTTAAAAGCAAGCTTAAGGTTAAAGTACAACTATGAAATATAATGTGCATAAATACAGAAAGAGCAGAACGTATTTAAAATGTAAACCACATTATAGATATCTGTTGGATCCCATGTTTTCTGTAAACTGTTCTTTAAAGTCAACGATCTTGCCTAGCAGACATTTTAATCTCTTTTTTATACAGAAATATCAGGACGGTCGAAAGTAGAAGAAGACAGTAAGGACGGGGCAGGATCTCTTCAGTCCACCGGTTCCAAATCTAATGGGCACCTCGTCACGTTCAATTCCATTCCGAAAATGTTCCTCGTGTCTTCCAGCCTAGGTGGTATTCCCATCACGTTGGATGACGCAGTGGTAAGTCAATTCAATTCCCTGCTGCCTGTTTCTCAACTGGGGATGAAACCGGATAGTGTACCAACAAAGAAAAGGTGGAACACAATCTGTGTCTGGACGCAGTGACTCAGAGCCTGCACTGTTTGGTGTTGGACAAAAGGTGTTCATGTTTCCCATTAACAGGAGAGCATGTCAAACTGAAACACTTATTAGTAATTCTGACTCTCATTCAACAACAACAATAATGTGTATTTATAGAGTACACCTCAGCGAGCAAAGTGATTCCCTAATGGACAGGATAGTGGATGAGCAACAGCAAACCTGTAAACCAGGGCTCCGCAGACCCTTTGCTTAACGGTATTGGCCCATGGCATAAAAAAGGTTGGAAACGCCTGATCTAAACAGGTGTAAGCCCAGCAGGAATGTATCACCATTAGAAAGAGGGATCCCCGGAGACAGAGGAACCATCTGTGGTTAACAAAAGGAAAGGTATGCCACAGCAGAGTAGCGGTTAGCCCGACGCTATTACAACTTGGGGTGTCCCGGAGTTCAATTCCAGCGCCGTTGCATAAGGAGTCTGTACATCCTTCCTGTAGAATGCGTGGGTTTTCTCCGGTCCTCTGGTTCCCTCCCACAGTCCAAAAATGTACCGGGTAGGTTAACTGGTCAATGTAAATCATCCCATGACTAGGCGGGAAGGGCCAGAAAGGCTGACTATGCTCTGTATCGTTAAAATAAGATAAAATTAAATAAATGATTTAGGATGGGGAAGGTTGGAGAATGAGAGGTCTTATACAGGTGTACAAGATTATGAGGGAGGCAGAGTGAATGCACTCCATCCTTTTCCCCTTGGGTTGCGTGAGTCTCGAACTAGAGGTCACAGGTTTTTGGTGAGAGGTGAGATATTTAGGGGGTACCTGAGGGGGAGTCTGCTTCACTGTGACGGTGGTGCGAATGTGGAATGGGCTGCCAGTAGATGTGGTGGGTGCAGGTTTGATCGCACCATTTAGGAGACGCTTGATAAGTACATGGAGGCAAGAGCAATGGCCTAGGTACAGTCAGGTGGGACTAGGCAGAAGATCAGGTCAGCACTGAGGCCTGTTCCTGGGCTGTAGGGCCCTATGACTCCTTGGCTCTTAAGGCGGTCAAGGAAAATACTGCATCAAAGACTAGAAGCTGTAAAAAGACAACAGCTAATTTTAGACCAAAGTAAATTGGTAAATTTACTTTTATTATTATTATTGTACCAAGGTACAGTGAGTAACTTTGTTCTATATGCCATCCATACAGATCATTTCATTACATCAGTGTGTTGAGGTAGCACAAAGGAGAACAATAATAAAAAGTAAAATAAAGTGTTACAGTTACAGAGAAAGTACGCTGCAGGTCGACAATAAGGTACAAGGCTATAATGAGGTAGACTGTGAGGCCAAGAGTCCTTTCTTATAGTGCAAGGGTGCCACTCAAGAGTCTGATAACAGTGGGAGAGATGCTGTCCTTGAGACCAGTGGTACATGCTTTTGTATCTCCTGCCTGATGTGGATGGGGGAGAAGAGAGAATGTCCAGAGGGTGTAGGGGGTCTTTGATTATGTTGGCAGCTTCACTGAGATGTATAGACAGAGTCCTAGGTCTAGTACCACACATCCATCGTTGGTGAGAAGCTGGAGTCCATAATGAAGGACGAGGAACTAGAAACGGAGATGAGTTAAACCTAATTGGACTAAGTCAACATGGTTATGTGAAAGATAGATGGTTTGACAAATTTGTCGATGTTTTTTGAGGATGTTACAAACAGAGAACCTGTGGAAGAAACGTGTTTGGGTTTTCACTCAGCCACAGAAAAGGCTGGAGCTCAAGATGAACACAGATGGTGCACAGAAAGAACAGAAGTCAAAATGAACAGGTTTGTTTCAGCATCGAAAGATGTGACTAGCAGAGTGTCCCAACAATATAAGGTGATTGGAGGAAGATGTGACGGGGATGTCAGAAGAAAGGATTTTACACAGAGACTGGCAGGTCTGTGGGATGTCCTGCCAGGGGTGGTGGTAGATGCTGGGACATTTGGGACATTTAAGAGTCTGGTAGATAGGCACATCGATAAAAGAAAAATGGAGGACTATGTAGGAGGGAATGAATAGATTGATCTTGAAGTAGGTTAAAAGGTCGGCACATTATGGGCCAAAGGGCCTGTACTGTGCTGTACAGTTCTAAGTTCTACATTCAATAGACACTTTATTAGGTACACCTGTACACCTGCTTGTTAATGCAAGTGTCAAATCAGCCAATCATGTGGAGCAACTCAATGCATAAAAGCATGCAGACATGGTCAAGAGGTTCAGTTGTTGTTCAGATGAAACACCGGAATGGGGAAGTAATGTGATCTAAGTGGCCTAGTTAAGAGAAAAAAGGAGGTGAATAGCAGGTATAGGTAGGCAGGAACAAATGAGGTGCTTATGGAGTATAAGAAATGCAAGAGAACCCTTAAGAAAGAAAGTAGGAAGGCTAAATGAAGGCACAAAATTACTCTGGCAGACAAGGTGAAGGAGAATCCTAACAGATTCTGCAGATATGTTAAGAGCAAAAGGATTGTTAGGGACAAAATTGGTTCCCTGGAAGATCAGAATGGTAATCAGCCAAATCAGATGAGGGAGATCTTAAATAAATGTTTTGCATCTGTCTGTACTCAGGAGATGGACACAAAGTCTATAGTAGTGAGGCAAGGCGGCATCAACTTCATGGACTTTGTACAGATTACAGAGGAGGAGGGGTTTGCTACCCCGAGGCAAATCAGGGTGGATAAATCCCCAGAGCCTGAAAAGGTGTTCCTCTGACCCAGCAGGAGACAAGTGCAGAAATTGCCAGGGCCCTAGCAGAGGAATTTATAACAAACTTAGTGACAGAAGAGGTATCGGAGGACTTTAGGGTAGCCAATGTTGTTCCGCTGTCTTAAAAAGGCTGTAAATAAAAACCAGGAAATTATTGGCCAATGTGTCTGACATTAGTTGTGGGGAAGTTATTGGAAGGTATTCTAAAGGACTGGATAGACAGGGACTGATTAAGGATAGTCAGCATGGCTTTGTGGGTGGTATGTCATGTCAAACTAATCTTATAAATTTTTTCGAGGAAGTTACCCAGAAAGTGGATGAAGGCAAGGCAGTGGATGATGTCTACATGGATTTTTGTAAGAGGTTTGACAAGGTCATGCATGGGAGGTTCAGTCACTCAGCATTCAGATTGAGGTAGTAAATCGGGTTAGACATAGGCTTTGTGGGAGAAGCCAGAGAGTGGTAGTAGAGTGTTGCCTCTCCGACTGGACCCCTGTGACTAGTGATGTGATTTAGGGATCACTGCTGGGTCCTTTGTTGTTTGTGATCCATATCGATGATCTTAACGATAATGTGATTAACTGGATCAGCAAAATTGAGGATGATACCAAGGTTGGGGGTGTAGTGGGCAGTGGGAAAGGGTATGATGTCTTGCAGAGGGATCTACATCAGCTGGAAAAATGGACTGACAAATGGCAGATGGAACTTAATGCAGACAAGTGCGAGGTTTTGCACTTCGGTAGGACCATCCAGGGTAGATCTTACACAGTGAATGGTAGGCACTGAGGAGTGTGGTAGAACAAAGGGACCTGGAAATACAGGTACATAATTCATTGAGAGTGGCATCACAGGTAGATAAGATCATAAAGAAAGCTTTTGGCACATTGGTCTTCATAAATCAATGTATTGAGTACAGAAGATGGGCATGTTGAAATTGTATAAAACATTGGTGAGGCCTAATTTGGAGTATTGTGCGCAGTTTTGGTCACCTACCTACAGGAATGATGTGAAAGTGTACAGAGAAAATTCACAAGGGATGTTGCTGGAATTGGAGAACCTGGGTTATAAGGAAAGATTGAAGGGATTAGGACTGTATTCTTCAGAATGTTGAAGACTGAGAGGATATCTGATAGAGGTATACAAAATTGTGAGGCATATAGATAGGGTAAATGCAAGCAGGCCTTTTCCACTGAGGTTGAGTGGGACTACAACCACAGGCCATGGTTTAAGGGTGAAAGGCGAAAAGTTTAAGAGGAACATGAGGAGAAATGTCTTCACTCAGACAGATGTGAGAGTGTGGAATGAGCTGCCAGCACAAATGGTCCATGTGAGCTGAATTTCAACATTTAAGAGAAGTCTGGGTAGGTACATGGATGGTAGGGATATGGAGGGCTAGGGTCCTGGTGCAGGTTAATGGGAGTGGGCAGTTTAAATAGTTTTGGCATGGAATAGATGGGCCAAAAGGTTTGAATCTGTGCCATACTTTTCCATGACTCTGTGACTCTGAATGACTTTGACCATGGAACAATTGTTGGTGCCAGATGGGGTAGCGTGAGAATCTCATAAACTGCTGGTCATTGGGACTTTCACATTCAACTGCCTCTAGAGTTTACAGAGAATGGTGCAACAAACAAAAAACATCCAGTGAGTGGCAGTTCTGTGGGTGAAAATGTCTTGTTAATGAGTGAGATCAGAGGAGAATGGCCAGGCTGGTTCAAGCTGTCGGGAAGGTGACTGTAACTCAAACAACCATGCATTACAACAGTGAGCATCTCTGAACGCACAAGATGGACTACGGCAGCAGACATCATGGACATACTCACAGTGACCAGTTTATTAGATAAGGAGGTACCTAACAAAGTGGTCATTGAGTGTATATTCTATGATCTATCTAGGCTCTTTCTTTTCGTGAGTTCTATATTTGTCACTATCGCAGACTCTCACAGGCAGGCAGCTGAGCGGGTCAGCAAATACCTGCGGTGATATGTACATACCTGCCAATCAGTGTTTCATTGTGGTGGTATTTAACCCCCTTCCTTCCATTTCAGTCTTCTCGAGCCTTGACCAAAACATAGCGAAGGCAATGCTCTCTGCTCACCTTGGTCCTCTTTCCAGCAAAGAAGACTACAGTTTAGATTGACAGCAGAATTTATTTAGTACAAAGTTACTGCTTCTGAGTTATAATTTCAGTGTTAGCTTTGGTTTGAGATTTTAGTCAGCAGCCCTGTTGGTCTAGCTATTATTATTTTCCTTTTGTTCTGTACAGTTCTTATTAAAAATTGGTGAACCATTCAATGCTCTTCAGTGTCTCTCCCTCTGCACTTGGGCCATCACCACAGATCCCTGTCAGTAAGGCTCAATCACCAAAACGAGCACAGCAGAGCTGTGAGACAGCTATTCACAGAACAACAAGCCCAGCCCAAACCAAACTTCATGGAGGAGAAGCTAAAGTCAGCGGAGGCTGAGTTGGCAGAGGTGTCTCTCAGAGCACGACAACTACTTTCAGAGTGGCAAGCCCTGTCTAAACAGAAAGAGTAGGTGTCAGCACTCACTGCAACAGGTCGACAACTCACCACGGACAGCCAGAATGAGGTGGCAGCTACTACTCATTGCCATGGTTTATCAGCCTTCAGCCAGGACAGTGCCACTCCCAGTATCTCCCACATCTTCCTCTTTAGTGGCTGAGTCTCATCAGCCTCAGCCACTAATGTCCCGATTCCCTCAGATCAGGACCAAGTATACCTCTGCCAGGTAGGTACTCCAGTGACGCCGAAGAGTCTTTCCAACAATCTGTGATTGAGTTCCGGGGAGTGTTTCATCTTCCAGTACAGGATCAGGAGTCAGCCCACCAACTCCTGGACCAGGGAGAGGGACAGTGAGGGACTATGCTGCAAAGTTCCACCAGCTTGGAGTTGAGACCGAGTGGAACGAGAGGTCCCTCATCAGTGCTTTCCAGCGTATGCTGATGGCAGGGTTTCGGCAGGAGATCACGGTGCATGACTAACATCCTGGACGACCTGATAAATCTGGCCATTCAAATCGACAGCTGGGCAGCTGAATGGCACAGAATGAGAATGCCCTGAGCCTCTTTAGATCACCATCTGTCCTCATACTCTACTTCATCATCAGGTAAACAGTCTGCAGAGGAGCCTGTGCAGATGGAGGACATGCACGAGATCAGTGCTGGAGAGCAGGATGCTGCCTTTTACTGTGGCACACCCGGACAATTCCAGGCATCGTGTCCCAAGCGTACAGTAAAAAACGATACTCATCAGTGGGAAGGGGAATTCTGGCCGGTTGAATCTCGCTGCAAGCACCTTTCCCTCATCGCATAATGCTCTCAGCTTCCTTGATATGGAGGTCTCAGATCCGTAAGCTTCAAGCTGCTGGAAGCTTCATGGATACCTCTCGGGCTCATGGAGATATCCATGAGGTCCAACTCAGCAACTGAGAGAGAAAATTGATATCGAGGCTCTGGACGGTTGGCCTCTGGGCACTGGCAAGGCCCGCCTTTCCACACACTGTCCCTCCAGCCTATGACCGTGGGAACCATAAGGAGCAGCTCTCCTTCTACCTTGCTGATTCACCTGAGCTGTTGTTGGTGCTTGGTCTTCCCTAGCGATCTTGACACAACTTACAGCTTGTTTGGTTCCTAAAGGCACGCCAGGAGTAGGGACTGGCATACCTTCTACCTGTCTGGGTCCAGCTCAAGCTTCTATCAGAATATCCGCTCCAGTGCCATCGCTAGTGTGGATCTGTCTGGTATCCCGGCTGAATATGCTGACCTTCCTGAGGTCCTCAGTAAGAAGAAGGCGGCCATCTCTCTGCCTCCACACCAACCATGTGACTGCATTATTGACCTTTTACCTCGGACTAACTTGAAAGTGTTGAATCACGTTGTTTCTGTGTATATGGGCAACATTCTTGCTCTTACCAGGAATATGTCCAGCATGTCTGGACAGTTCCCAGATAGTTCCTCACGAATTATCTTTATGGTATGCCAAGCCAGAGAGGTCTAGTTCCATAAAGAGCAGATATTGTTCTTGGACGAGATCCTCACAGGTGAGGAGCTTCGTGGGGTTTGAACCACTTCATCAGAAACAGCTGTTCCATCGAGGACCCCAGAAATGTACTCACCAGGAAGACCTCTGTAGGATTCCTATGGACAAATGAAACAGACCAAGCTTTCTCAGAATTAAAGTGACCCTTCACCACTGACCCAGTGATGCAAAACCCAGACCCATCCCATCTATTCATCATCAAGGTGGACGCATTGGGTGTCGGCATCTGATCTGTACCCTCTCAGCGCTCTTTTGCTGATAGTTGGATGCACCCCTGAATCTTTCCTTCCCATCTCTTGACTCCTGCAGAGTTTAACTATGATGTCAGGAAACAAGAACGAGAAGGCCCTGGAGACATGGTGACACTGGCTGGAGTGGGCAGAACACCCCTTTCTGTACTGGACAGATCACAAGAATCTCTCCTACATTTGAGATGTCAAGAGACTCAACTCCCATCAAACCTGTTGGGCTCCCATTTTCACCTGGCTTAATATCAACTGCACCCACCACCACAGCAGAAGAATACCAAGGTCAATACTCTCTCCAATTGTTTAACATCACTGAGGACAATGCCAATCCTGAGCCCATTCTTCCTTGCTTGTGCGCAGCTGCTATGGTGATTTGGGGAATAGAGTCAGAGGTGAGGGCAGTCCACCAGTCGGATCCAGGCCAGGTGGGAGGACCTCCCAACCAGACGTTTGTCCCTGCCACTGTGCATCACAGAGTGTTGGAGTCGGGTCACTCTGAAAAAGGATTTGGAGCTCTCCCAGCGTATCTGACAAATAAACTCTTCTCGGGCTTCCAATGTTTTAATGACAAACTCTGACACTGTCATGAAGATGGAGTTTGTCATTGAAACATCAGTTAAAATTGATAACTATACCTGTCTAGAATCCAGAGAGGAGTTTATTCGTAGGTTCACTCTTCCTGCCTGGTTGGCCAGCTGGAAATTCATCGGACCCTTAAATGTATACTCAGATGATTTTGGTGGCCCGGGATGTCCACAACGTCTTTGCCCCCTCTGGTGGTCATGGTATGATTCTCCAAAGTTGCTCACTTCTTTGCTCCGTCCAAGCTCGTGTCAGCTCATGAACATGGAAATCTAATGGCTCGGCACGTGTTTAGACTGCATCGCAAATGGAGTCTGATCGGGGACCACAGCCCACATCACAGTTTTGGGCGGTTTTCTCCTGTAGGAGTCACAGCCAGCCTCTCATCAGGCTTCCACCCACGATCTAATGGCCAGACTGAGAGAGCAAAGCAGGAACTGCAGGCAACACTGCACTTGCCTTGTCTCTCTCAACCCCACGTCCTGGAGCTCCCAAATGCTTGGGTAGAGATAGCCCATGATAACCTCCATTTGTCTTCCATTGGCAAGTCCCCCTTTGACTGCCAAAAGAGATTCCAGGCACCACTTTTCCTTGACCAAATAATTGACATGGGAGTGCTGAACAACTGGTCCAGTGCTACAAGCGACATGGAGACGAGCCAGGACTTCTCTGCTGCACACTCAGGAAACAAACCCAGTGTTCCTGTTTCCCAGCTCAAGCCAATGTCTTCCATCCCCTTTGCTCCAGTCACCTGGTGCCTGGTCTACTCTGCACAGTGCCTCCTGGTATCTCACCGGGTACGGGACAGTGTCCAGTATCTTGCGGCTTGGGAGTGGTATGACCCAGAAGAACATTCTCGAGTTCCGGCCCATGAAATCCCAGACAGTCTCTCATCCAGAACCTCTGGCAGGCACAGGTCTCTGGCACTCGGAACTGTGCCGAGGGAGGGGGGGCCGTTGCACAACCGTGGACTCTGCCACGGAGTCTGGGTGCCCTCATAGGTGGGCAGCCGAACGGGGTCAGCAATCACACTCGTGAGAATGCACATTCCAGCCAATTAGTGTTTCACTGTGATTGTATTTCACTTCCTTCCTTTCACGTCTGTCTTGTTGAGTCTTGACCAAAGCACAGCGACATTTCCTGCTTACCCTAGTCCAGGAACGATCACAATTTCTAAGTGGAATTTATTTAGTATTAAGTTACTGCTTCTGAGTCATAGCATCAGCGTTAGCTTTTAGTTTGAGTTTGACAGTCTAGTTAACTGTACTGCTGGCCTAAAATTTATTATTTTCCTTCTGTTCTGCAGAAATCTTGTTAAAACCCAGTGAATTGTTCAACCCGCTTCAGTGTCTCTCCCTCTGCACTTGGGCCATCACCAAACACCCTGTCACTATTAGTAAACTGAAGGAGGGAGCAAGGGCGAGGTATTTAACTTTACCAGTGACGTGAGAATAGGTGGAATGGCATGTTGTGAGGAGCATATTTGGACTCTACAACAAGATATAGATAGATTGAGTAAGTGAGAGAAAATTTGGCACTTTGGATTTAAAATAGGCAACATTGAGGTCAAACACATCGGTCGGAGGGAGCTACAGGCAGGCTGACGGGGAGAGACTGCAGATAAGTGAAGTACAGAGGAACAATAATAAACCAATTCCAGTTCTAATTCCAAATGAGTGTATAACAGTGCACCTTTGGTTCAATGGCAGAATCATTGTTAAATCCAGGAGTTGCCCGAGAAATGCATGTTCACAGATAATTGTCACAAATACATGCTGGGATTTGTGGTTTAATTTACCCTGGTGAGCAATCTGACCACAATTAGGTGTCGAGATGTGTAGCCCTCAGATGTGACAAGGGGACTCCCTTGTGGCTCATATTGGATATTTATGTCCATATGGTCTCTATCAGCTGGTGTTACTGGAAGGAAAAGATGTGTGCGGAGGCACCTGCTCTCTGATTTCCCTCAAGTACTTCTGAAATCTTCTTTTCATCTATATTGAGAGATCCCGATGAGTTCTCTGCTCCAGAGAGGGAGAAGGCAGACAATATGGTAGTGTGGTAGTTAGCATAACATTGTACAGCGCCATCTGTAAGATCGGGGTTCAATTACCTCTCCGGTTGTACATTCTCCCTGTCCACTGCCGCAGACTGGAGTGTTCCAAAACTGGCCAGCTCATCACAGCCACCAGCCCACCCACCATCAAGGTTATGTATACAGAAAGATGCCAGAAAAGGGCCAGTAACATCATTAAGGATCCCACCCACCCTGGACATGGGCTGTTTATCCCCCTGCCATCAGGGAGAAGACTACATAGCATCCATGCCAGAACAACTAAACTGAAAACTAAACTACTTTCCCCAAGCAGTAAGGATGATTAATACCTCCACCTACACCCCAACCACCATAACTTTATCATTTCCTGTCAATCGCTTTATGTACAGACACTCCTGTGCCTAGCATCACTCTATGGACATACAATCAATCTACGTACACAGTATAAGCTATCTTATGCATTTATATTTGTTGTGTTTTATATCATTATTATGTTCTTTATCTTATTGTGTTTTTTTGCGCTGCATCAGAGCCAGAGTAACATTTACTTTGTTCTGCTTTACACTTGTGTACTGGAAATGGCATTAACCAATCCTGAATTTCTGGGTACTCCGGTTTCCTCTCACAGTCTAAAGATATATAAGTTAGTTATGGTCATACTCTGTTGCTGCTGGAAACAAGGCAACGTTTGTGGGCTGCCCTCAGCACATTGTTGGACCGTGTTAATCTTTGATGCAAAACAACACGCTTTGCTGTTTGTTTCAATGTACATGTGACAAATAAAGCTTATCTTTGGATGTCTTTGAATCTCTGAAGAAGCAGGGATCACATATGGAAAATCTGGGTAGGGAGGGTGGTTATTGACAAGATGTCAGGTGCACCCACGGAGATGAGGAAATATCAGGAGAGTGGAGAGAGATGGTCTTTCATGTTACCAAAATAGCTCGGAGTTTTTATGACCTCCTTTGAGTTATGATTCCCACAAATAATCCAACCATTAGACTGTATGCTTGCAAGGAATGATCCCGCAAAAGCCAATAGGTGTTGTGTTGCTGGTTCACCATCAGCAACATTGAAAGGACACAATACTTCACAATCAAACTAATGTGAGTTCAAAGCAAGTTTGCATTAGAATTGTGTTTAGGATCAAACACTTTGCTCTGAGGAAGATTTGTCTAGATTAGAGTACAGAACATAGAACAGTGCAACATGGGAGTGGAGGTGGAGAGAAAGGCCCTTCAGCCCACAAAGTTTGTTCTGACCATATTGCCAATTTAAACAAATCTCCTCTGCCTGTACATAGTCTATTTTCCATTGCCTGCCTCGTGGACGTTGCTACCTGTGGTAAACCATGTATATCTGTCTGGACACGTCCCTCTGCTGACCGCTCCTGTGGCTCCTCCCACAGACCCCTGGATAAAGGTGATTGTGTCTCTGCTCCTCCCTCAGTCATCCAGCATGGACGTGCTCCGTTTTACTGCTAATAAAAGCCTTTCAGTATTTACTCTAATTTCAGTCTTTTGGAGTTATTGATAGTGCATCACTACCATATCTGCATCCGCCATTTCCCCGGTAGTGGTACCCGGCCAACTCTCACTCCTCAACTCGCAACTCTCTGTACAAACAAAATCATTTAAACCTTACTCCTCTCACCGTCGTCCTCTAGTACTTGACATTTCCATAATGCAAAACAAACTGTGAGGAATAACTAAACAGGTCCACATATTGATAGGGCTGAAGACTGTAGGCCAGAGGAGAGCCTATGGAGCAGAAAGATAAGCACAGACCAGATGGGCCAAACAGCCTGATCCGTCGACTGTACTTTTTTTTTCCATAAATGCTGCCTGGCCTGCTGAGTTCCTCCAGCATTTTGTGTGCCTTATTCTGTGTTGGAAACTCAATACAATAGAAGCTCATATGCACAAATATTGGTAGTCCAAAAGTTTAATAAATCTCTTTGTATTTATTTGCTTGCAATGCATAATATTACATTCAAAATAACATTTCAAATTTCATAATGTGCACCAAAAAAACCTCACTGATTGAAATCTATCCATTACTGTTTGGTCCCAAGGAACTCAGATGGGAGATTCTACTTTGTAATTCTGTGTTTATATGAAGATTTTTTTTTCAGTCAAAGCAGCGTTTTGAGGCTAAGGTGAATCTTTACTTTCATCATAGAACCTTGGCACAGAAGGAGGCAATTTAACACATTGCATCTGTATCTGTGAATTGAACTTCTATTTTAATAGTTGAAAGAAGGTTTAACAAACTATGTAATACCCTCGAGTATTCTTGCAGATGTCACATCATGACTTTTTCTCTTTAATATAGGCACTACGGAAGATTCTGTTTGGGACAACATTTCAAGTTTTCAATTACGAATGGAGGAAATCTCACTTCAGATTCCGAGACCCTAATTCTGACTTGTCCTATGCTTTGGAGGCCGAGAGGGTCAGTGCCAAAAAATACTTCTTTCCACTCAAGGCACGGTTTCTGAATCTTGATATCTGGCTCTTGGGAAAAATCTGCCACCTATTGAGCAGACTGTATGGTCTGTCTTTCAGCTCTACACCTGAGCATTGACTGGTGTCCTGGCTGGTTAATATATTAAAGATGGCAATTTTTTAATCCATGGTTAGATGTTCAGACATTTATTGTGCATGAGAATCTGATTCACAAGGCCAGCTTGTTGGAAAATCACCCCGTCCCCCATCTCCATCAGAGCAGTTCCCAACTTGTTGTGTGAGAGAAAGCTCAAAGGACTGTTCAGAGCTCTGAGCCGGCTCTGCTGTTTAATGACTGACCTGTACCTTAATCTTGTTCACCTACCTTAGTATCTACAGCCAAGGAAAAACTTCTCTGTCTTTAGATTGCATCTATGTACTTTCCCCTCATGTGAAAACGAAACATCTTGATGTCCACTCCAAATATTCGAGCTCTAATTTTAAGATGGCACATTCTTCATCAAAGGAAGCAGTTCCCTGATGTTTATTCAATGAATCCTTTTTTATAATTTTAAGTACTTGACCAGATCATCCTGGTTCTCTTTGCTTGTGTCATAGAATATTGAACAAGAGTTCACAAGTTCAAAGTAAATTTAATACCAAAGTACATATAGGCCACCATATTCTTGCAGGCATACTCAATAAATCCATGATAGAATAATAACCATAATAGAATTAATGAAAGACCGCACCAACTTGGGCGTTCAACCCATGTGCAAAAGACAACAAACTGTGCAAGTACAAAATGAAAGAATTAATAATAAATAAATAAGCAATAAATATCGAGTTCATGAGAATAAATATCGAGCCTTTGAAAGTGAGTACCAAAGTTGTGGGAACACTTCAATGAAGGGGCAAGTGAAGTTTTTCCCTGTGGTTCAAGGGCTGATGGTTGAGGGGTAAAATAACTGTTCCTGAAACTGGTAGTGTGAGTCCTGAGGTTCTTATACCTTTTTCCTGACGGCAGCAGTGAAAAGAGGGCATGTCCTGGGTTTTGGGGGTGCCTGATGATGGAGTTTCTGCGACAACACAGATGTGCTCAATGACGGGGAGGGCATTACCTGTGATGGACTGGGTATTATCCACTACTTCTTGTAGGATTTTCCATTTAAGGGCATGGGTGTTCCCATACCAGGCAGCGATGCAACCAATTAATATTCTCTCCACTACACATCTATAGAAGTTTGTCAAAGTGTTCAATGCACCCACCACTCTCAGTGTTAAGAACCTACTTCTGATATCCCCCCCTAAACTTTCTCCACTAACCTTAAAAGGGTGTTCTCTGATATTTGCCATTTTGCCCTGGGAAAAAAAGTCACTACCTTTACCTCTTATCATCTGATTCACCTATGTCAACATAGAACTTTGAATTTTGAAAATGTTAAAACAGTAATGGTAATGACTGTAAAGAATTGAAAGTCATTGAATGGTGGTTGTATATAATTTTATTTTTGAATAAAGTATATTTTGTTTAATAAAAAAGCATAGAACATAGAATATTACAGCTCATTACAGGCCCTTCAGCCCACAATGTTGTGCTGACCTTCAAGACCTGCATCCCATATAACCCCCCACCTTAAATTCCTCCATATACCTGTCCAGTAGTCTCTTAAACTTCACTAGTGTATCTGCCTCCACCACTGACTCAGGCAGTGCATTCCACACACCAACCACTCTCTGAGTGAAAAACCTTCCTCTAATATCCCCCTTGAACTTCCCTCCCCTTACCTTAAAGCCATGTCCTTTTGTACTGAGCAGTGGTGCCCTGGGGAAGAGGTGCTGGCTGTTCCCTCTGTCTATTCCTCTTAATGTCTTGTATACCTCTATCATGTCTCCTCTCATCCTCCTCCTCTCCAAAGAGTAAAGTCCTAGCTCCCTTAATCTCTGATCATAATGCATACTCTCTAGACCAGGCAGCATCCTGGTAAGTCTCCTCTGTACCCTTTCCAATGCTTCCACATCCTTCCTATAGTGAGGCGACCAGAACAGGACACAGTGCTCCAAGTGTGGCCTAACTAGAGTTTTATAGAGCTGTATCTATCCTAGAGCTGCATCTGTCCTGGAGAGTTGAATACAGGCTCTTTAGAGCTACCTTATAATAAAATATTGAGCGAGCTCGGGCTTTTCTCTTTGCAACAAAGGAGGATGAGAGGTGACTTGATAGAGGTGAACAAAATGTTAAGAGACACAAATAGAGTGGACAGCTAGAGACTCTTTCCTTGGGAGGAAATGGTTAATATGAGGGGGCATAAGTTGAAGTTGTTTGGAGGAAAGCACGTGTGCACACCTTAGAGGGAATATTGCTTCTACCCTCCATTGCTCCAGAGTGAAAAGCCCTGGCTCACTCAGCCTATCACCTCTGGATCTTAAAGAGTGAGGGAATGATACCAGTGTGACTGCTCAGTTAGGGGTTGGCATAGCTAAATTGGGCTGCGTGGGCTCTTTCTGTTCTGTATTGTTCTACCACCCTATCCAGATGGGCTGAAGGGCCTGGTTCTGTGCTGTAGTGTTGTTTTACCCTATCTGGAAGGGTTGAAGAGTGTGTTGATGTGCTATAGTGCTCTATGGGACATAGTAATTCAATGCTTCCATAACTCAATGTAGTCCTTGGAATCCATAGTGCTACCGGCAGGCTCTTGATCTAGCAATGAAATAGAAATGGTAATTTCTTGATCAGATTGGATCAGCTTTTTATTTATCACATGTATATTAAAATGTACAGTGAAAAGTATCACAAACAAGAGAAAATCTGCTGATGCTGGAAATCCAAGAAACACACACAAGATGCTGGAGGAACTCAGCAACCCATGTGGGATCTATGGAAAAGAGTAAGCAGTCGACATTTTGGGCTGAGACCCTGCGAAACCCTGCATCAGGAGTCAACTTGCAGTGAAACGCATCATTGACATCAAATCAGTAAAGATTTTGCCGGAGCAGCCAGCAAGTGTCGCCACAAGCTAACATGCCTACAACTCACTAACCCGAACCTGTACATCACTGGGATGTACCCAGTTCCCAGAAGTTCCCAGAGGGAGCCTATGCAGGGAAAACGTACAGGTTCCATACAGACAGCGGAGGGAATTAAACCATGAGCTTACAGAGGGTGCTGTAACCGCTGCACTACCATTCCACCCCAATCCGTAAAGGTCAGAATGCTGGTGACCCAGATGTCATTGTGTATGAAAGCACCTGCTGTCTTTCTGAGATATAAACGTTGTAGTGTGGAAGGTGCCATTTGATACTGAGTCTTTAAAATACTGGATCTTACAAGTCTAATAGAGACCATACAACAAGGTGGAATACATCTTTGAAGCATTGCACTTCAAGTGTTTCTAAAAGGACCAATAGCATTTCAATATAGTAAATAATTGCAATAGTTTTGGTTGACATGTTTTGATAAATTCGTTCTTTTCCCAGGGTGGTACAAGATGTATCCAGATGGCTGTCCAAACATACATCCTTAAACACTTACTGTTCACAGGAAATAGTGAAGTGGAAGACCCCAATGGTAAATGGTAAGAATGTCTTCTCACCTTGACTGTAAATAATCCTGACATCTTGTTGATTATTTTTGATGCTTCCATCACTCTTGGGGCACTGAACCGTTGGTAAATCTCAGGGAAGAGTGGGAGTCCACTAGACAGAGCAACAGTGGAGAGGATGCGATTTATAGCAGGGAAATTTAGGACCAGTGGGCGCATCCTCAGAATAGAAGGAAGAATGGAGATGAGGAGGAATTTGTTTAGCCAGAGGGTGATGTATCTGTGGAATTTATTGCCACTAATGACCATGGAGGCCAAGTCATTGGATATATATAAAGTGGAGTTTGTTAGGTTCTTGATTAACAAGGGCTTCAGTACTTATGAGGAAACGGCAGAAGAATGGGGTTGAGAGGGATAATAAACCAGCCATGCAGGATTGTGGGGATCAATTTGATGGGCTGAATAGACTAATTCTACTCCTTTGTCTTGTGGTTTTATGGAATGTGAAAGGAAACTAGAGCACCCAGAGGAAGCCCACGTCGTCACGGGGAGAATGTACAAACTCCTGAGAGATGGCGGTGGAAATTGAACTCTGATTGGTGACCTCTGGCGGTGCAAAGCAATTGCACTAACCGTTACGCCTCGGTGCTGCCTTTCATATACCTTTGAGTGATGCCTCCCACCTTCTGCATTTGCCCGCAGCCTGCTGGAGGTCAGCCAAAAAAACCAAGGGAAAGCATTGGCAGCTGCACTGTCCGACATTCTGTGGACAGCAGGGGAAGGTGCCCAGAGTTTTGTTTGCCTGGTAACCACAGAATGCCATATCGCTCCTGCCATCAATTACAAATTTGACAGTTACACAGAACAGGTAAGACATAGCGCAATTGTAATGAGGAATTGCTATTTATTGTCACATGCACCAAGGTACAGTGAAAAACTTTTAATGTGCATGTCATCTAGATAGATAGATCATAAATAACTGCATTGGGGTAGTACAAAAGCAGGAGAAAACAGAATGCCAAATATACTGTTAGAGTTACAGAGAAAGTCCAGTGCAGGCAGATGAGTAAAGTGCAAGGGCCATGACTGGAAGATCAAGTGTTAATTTTAATTATAGTATATAAACGGACAGTGTCTCTGAACAGGAGCTGTCCCTGACATAGCGATGCTCCGGTTTCCTCCTACATTCCAAGGGCGTAAATTATACGCAAGTTATTTTGATGCCAGAAGCATGGTGACACTGGTTGTTCCCAGCAAACGCCCTTGGACTGAGTTGGTAGTTGACACAAATGATTCATTGTTTCGATGTACATGTGATATAAAAAAAGTTAATCTAATCTAATCTGATCTAAATGTCCTTAGCCCTTTGAGGAAGTAGAAGCATACGAGTGCTTTCTTGGACATAGCAACTATATGGCTAGAACTGAACAAATTGTTGGTGTTATTTGCATCCTGAAATTTGAAGCTCTCAGCCATCTCCAACTCAACAGTATTGATACAGTCATGACATTTAAAACTTTGACAAATTTCTATAGATGTGTAGTGGAGGCTATATTGACTGGCTGCATGACAGCCTGGTCTGGAAACACCAATGCCCTTGATTGGAAAAGCCTGCAAAAAGTATGGATATGGCCCAGTCCATCACGGGTAAAGCCCTCCCCACCAGTGAGCACATCTACACAAAGTGTTGTCACAAGAAACCAACATCCTTCCTCAGTGACCCCACCACCCAAATCATGCTCTCTTCTCACTGCTGCCATCAGGAAGAAGGTACAGGAGCCTCAAGACTCACACTACCAGGTTCAGGAACAGTTATTGACCCTCAACCATCAGGCTCCTGAATCACAGGGGATAAATTCACCAGCCCCATCATGGAAATTTTCATACAACATAATTCTTCATCTCATGTTCTTAATATTATTTGCTTAATTATTTTTTTTCTTTTTGTATTTGCACAGTTTATTGTCTTTTGCACATTGGTTGAACTCCCAAGTTGGTGCAGTTGAACCTATTACAGTCATTATTCAATTATCGATTTATTGAGTATGATTATAAATAAATTAATCTTGGGGTTGTATATGGTGACATACAGATATGTACTCTGATAATAAATTTACTTTGAGCTTTGATTTAATTTAATTTGTATGTGATATCTTAACTCCTGGAAGAGGAATCTGTCTCTGTTTGCTGGTGTAAGAGAGTAATGCTGGAGAGTTACAATGACCTCCTGTATCCACGCAGTCAACATGCAGAGGAAGAGTACAGTTTGTGCTGTATACTCTAACACATAGTAGTGAGCTGTTAGCTGTGGACGTTAGTACACTGGTTTCTTTAGAACATAGAACAGCACAACAATCTAAGATTGATCTTAGGGTAGCTTAAAAGTTTGGCACAACTTTTAACCCACTCGATCAATCTAACCCTTCCCTCCCACATAGCCGTCCATTTTTCTATCAAACACATACCTATCTAAGAGTCTCTTAAATATCCCTAATATAATATATATGTCACAGGATAAGGTAGCTGATGTCATAGCACAGTTAGAGATTGGCAGGTATGACATTGTGGGCATTGCTGAGTCATGTCTGAAAGAAGATCATAGTTGGGAGCTTAACGTCCAAGGATACACATCCTATTGAAAGGACAGACAGGTAGGCAGAGGGGGTGGCATAGCTCTCTTGGTAAAAAATGAAATTTTAAAAAATGGAAGGGGTTGAGAGGGAAAATGAGTCAGCTATGATAGAATGGTGGAGCAGACTTGACAGGCCAAATGGCCTAATTCTGCCACTATGTCTCGCGGTCTTATGAAATGTGTCTGCGTCTACCACTACCCCTGGCAACACATTACACACACCTACCACACTCTGAGTAAAATACCCACCTCTGGATTTTCCTCCACTCACACTAAAATTATGCATCTCCATTTCCACCCTAGGAATGTTGCTGGCTGTCCACTCTATCTATGCCTCTTATCATCTTATATGACTAATGTAAAATTAATCCTTGATGGTGAATGTGGACATGGGGGATGAAAGGTCCTGCCTCTGTGCTGTCTGACTCAATGACAGGGAGTTAACCTGCTTGAGGAATGCACTGGCACTGGTAGAAGCAGAGGCAAATTCAAATGTGTTCTTCAAAAGCGAACTGAATAAGTATCTGAAAGGAAGTGGTCTGCAGGGCAGTGCGGGGAGGGAGGTGGAATGGAATTCACTGCATTGCTCTCACACAGATCTCTCACAGACACAACAGGTCAAATGATCCAAAGATTGAAGGTAAAGTTTAGCTTTATTTGTCAGCTCCTCCAAGAGGACTACAACCTTGTCGTAGGGATGGAGGCGTGTGTGCCTCAATAACACAGAGAGATATGGGCCTTGTGCTTTGACTCATGGTAGGTTCACCCAGGCCAAACAGGCCAAAGAGAAGAGTGGCCCAAGGGTCCTCCAGGTCCGGGGGTTCAGCTCAGGGCTGTCAACCCTGACTGGTCAAAAAAATTATTTTGGAAACAGCTTTGAAGAATCCTTCTATTTCTGCGTGCAATGGTACGGACAGACAGAGATGGAGGACCCTAAACGCCAGCGGCGTAGTGGGCAGTAACATTCTTTGTCCAACATATATATGAAAACACACAGTGAAATGCTTCAATGACAAATGCGGTCAAGTATGTGCTGAGGGCAGCCTGTAAGTATTGCCAAATTTCCCACACCAACACAGCTTACCAACCCATACATCTTTGGAATGTGGGAGGAATTCGCAGGATCGGGGGAAACCCCCACTTCCAGGTTGCTTAGCCTTCTAAGGAAGTAGAGGCACATGATTTCTTTCTCGGACCGATGTGTTTCATTGACCATAGCATCTATGTGGCCGGAAGAGTACAAATTGTACAAACTCCTTACAGAAAGCAGTGGGAATTGAACTGATCGCTGGCACTGTAATAGCACCACCCTTCCCTGCTGAAATAGTCTGTGACTTAGCAATTTTGGCACTAAAACCTGGGGCACGTTTGAGTTAAGATGTAGATCAGCAGTGGCAGGAGAGAGCCCAGCAATCTGATCTGTGCTTGCAGAACATTTAAATCTGGCAATCTCTTTGCACATAAAAATCCCATCCAATGCAACACTTCACTGATTCCCAACCAAAGGGAAATATTCCATCCACAATCTTGATAGGCAGCCGACTTTTAAATTGCAGAATTCTAATAACAAAATAAAGCCTGCAAACTTGGAGCATGCTGACTGTGATTTGCCTCTTTCAAAGTCAACAAATTAAACTGTAAGTGAACAATAATTCTGTCACATTGGGCAAATAGATGTGTTTATTTTCCCCACGAGCACAGGACCACAGGGAATATTTCATGTGCTTTATTAAATTTCTCAATGATGCCAGAAGTGTAGATTAATCTGTTTCTACTTGACCTGTAATCAAAATGCATTTCCAGGAGAATAATTTATTTGAATTCACAGTTGACATGTCAGACACCATTACACACTCAGTGGCCACTTTATTATGTACCTCCTATACCTAATAAAATGGCCACTGAGTGTACATTCATGGTGTTCTCCCGTATAGCCCATCCACTTCAAGGTTTGGTGTCTTGTGTGTTCAAAGATGCTATTTTCGCACCACTGTTTTAACGTGTGGTTAATTGAGTTACTGTCGCCTTCCTGTCAGCTTGAACTAGTCTGTCCATTCTCCTCTGACCTCTCTCATTAACAAGGCGTTTTCACCCACAGAACTGTGCTCACTACATGTCCTTTTGTTTTTTCACACCATTCTTTGTAAACGCTAGTGACTGTTGTGCATGAAAATCCCAGGAGATCAATAGTTTCTGAGATACTCAAGCCGCCCCATCTGAAACCAATGTGGGCAAAGTCACTTGGATCACATTTCTTCCACATTCTGATGTTTGGTTTGAACAACAGCTGAACCTCTTGACCATGTCTGCATGCTTTTATGCATTGAGTTGCTGCCTAATGATTGGCTGATTAGATATATGCATTTATGAGCAGGTGTACAGGTACATCTAATAGGCCACTAAGCACACACATGGTGACTAATATCAATGACGTGGAGCATATAGAAATAAGTAAAAGCCAGAGAGGTAAGTGAATTACAAAGAGTAGCTGAGTACATTTCCAAACATCAGTGCACCGAGTTAGTACAAAAGGAAGAACAATTAAAGTATGCAGAATAAGACCATGAGTCAAAGGAACAGAATTAGGCCATTCAGCCCATCGAGTCCACTCTGCAATTCCATCATGGTTGATTTATTATGCCTCTCAAGCCCATTCTCCTTTCTCCCCTTAACCTTTGAAGGCCTTAATAATCATGAACCTATTGACCTTTGATTTAAGTAACCCCAATGACTTGAATGAATTGCACAGATTTACCATTCTTTGGCTAATGAAATTCCTCCTCATCTCTGTTCTAAAGGGGCACCCTATTCTAAGGTCTTACCCTCTGGTCCTAGACTATAGAAAACATTTTCTCCACTTCCACACTTCTTCACAAACCTCAGTATCATGTTACAGTTACAGATACAGAAACAGGGAAAGCACAGTGCAGGTGGACAAATAATGTTCAAGGTCCTGACAAGGTAGAATGAGAGACATAATCGTACCAGAGGTTTATTCAAACTGTACTGTTTTTTTTAAAAATGTGAAAATTACACCAACCTCCTGGCAAATGTAATTCCTCAGTCAACTGCTTTCAAAAATGGTTTTTATTAAACTAATCTCTTTAACAAGTTGGTGAACCTAAATTTATTCCCTGTGACAATGTTTCTTTAATGTTAAAGTATTTTGTTGACATTGGAACCTGCTAGGATCAGGAGATGTTCTACACCTACACAGGTAGAGAAATAATAGTGAAAATGTAAGCTAAATGTTTTGTCCCCTTTGCCTGTCCTGAGTTTTAGAGCAATTGCATTCACCTCCATCCTTTGCCCATAACCACATAAGGTTCCCAGATCCTCAAAGACATCAATGATGCCATCTCAAGCATCTCATGGATCAACTGGTAACTGACCTAGTGTTGCTGCGACATCCCATTTCTCTGGTATTTCATCCACCTCTCAACAACTTTGTGGGTGGCAAGAGACCTTGGTGATAATCCTGCTCCCAGCAGCTTTTGCTAATTTACCCCTAGTGTCACGAGTCCTGCGGCTTGCTGGAGAGCATTGGGCTTGTCAGTTTCTTAAGCAGCTGTATTTACTAATTGTTGTCTTAACTAGACCTGTTAAGCACTTGTGCTTTCTGTTTAATCTCGACTGGCACGGGTTTCCCACATTTTACGATTATTTAAAGAGGACCCTCGTTTAGCACTGGAGCGGAGTCATTGCATTTGTATGGAATGATTTGTCTCGTGGTGTTGCTCACTCGTGCCTCTGACGCTCTGTTTGCATTCCTCTATAATCTCGTATTTCCTTCTCTACGTGGGAGTCTGCCACTGATCACTGTGACACCTAACTCCCTTCCAGGTTATCTGTAAATCAGTCACACCTTGTTCTCGTTTCTCCCCAGGTCCAGCTCTTTAACTTCACTGACAAAGCAAAGCTGCAGCAGTTTGTGACTGAGCACATACACTGTGTAAGTACAACAAAAATTTAACTGTTGGCATCTTGGTTGATGCTCTAGAACTCCACCATCTGCAAATCTCTTGTGGCTCCATGGTTCAGTGGGTAGCTTGCTGGAACCATTGAGTAGTACAATAGAAATAGGCCTTTTGGTTCCTCAGAGTGCCTTTACTTACCTCTTTTCGCAGATTATCCTCTCAATATTCCATTGCTGTGTTTTGGACTTTCTGGAGCACAAACTGGCAATGGTGCTTCTCCAGATTCAGATTCACTCATCACAAGTACATTACAGTAGCATAGCGGTTAGGACAACACTGTTACAGCTTGGGGCGTTTCGGAGTTTAGAGTCCAATTCCCAGAGATTGGTGAATCTGTGCAATTCTCTGTCCAATAAAGCAATGGAGGCTACCTCTGTAAATATTTAAGACAAGGTTGGATAGATTTTTTTGCAGAGTAGGGGAATTAAGGATTATGGGGAAAAGGCAGGCAGGTGGCGATGAGTCCGTGGCCAAATCAGCCCTGATCTTGTTGAATGGCGGAGCAGATTCGATGGGCCTGCTCCTGCTCCTAATTCTTATGTTCTTATTCTGGTCCCCTTCTATAAGGAGTCTCTCTATTGTCCTCACTGTGGAATTCATGGATTTTCTCCATTTTCCTCCCACAGTCAAAAGATATACCAGGTAAGTTAAGTGGTAAATCGCCCAGTGATCAGGTTAGGGTTAATCAGGTTTGTTGAGGAGGGTGGTTGCTTTGGTGGCAATGCTCAAAGGGGCTGGAAGGGCCTATTCTGCATTGTATGGCCAATAAATAAAATTAGACAGTGAAGTGCATTGTTTGTGGAAACAACCTGCACACTGAAGGATGAGCTGGGGCAGTCCGCAAGTGTTGCTGTACATTCCAGCGTTAACATAGCATGTCCACCATGCTGGGCAGAACAACAACAGAACACTGGGTAGCACAGTCACATAACGGTTAGCGTATCACTCCACAACACCAGTGACCCCGGTTCAATTCCTGATGCTGACTGTAAGGAGTTTGTACGTTCTCCCCCGTGGCCGCATGAATTGTTTCTGGGTGCTCCAGTGTCCTCCCACATCCCAAAGAGTAGGTTAACTAGTCACCTGGGTGTTTTTTGTGCAGCGTGGGCTCATTGGGCTGGAAGGGCCTGTTACCGCGATGGTAAATAAATAACAATAAATATACCAAGAAACAAAACGACAACAGCAAATCAAGTTCCATACTTCCCTCCCTCCCACCCACCCACGTACACGAGCTGTCCTGTTTCATGCATTGGAACAATGACTTCAGATTCTCCTGAGAGCTTGATGGTTGCTTTAGAAATGCTTTTATTATTGTGTTTCAATAAGCTGTCCAAGCCCTGAAGGCAATATTAAAAGTCGAGCTGCGATATTTGTAACAACAGCAGGTAATTTGACCCTAAAGTATTCTCTGCTTGCTATTTTACAGAAGACATGGAACTATTTAAATTAACTAAAAGCTTAATTATGGTAAATGCTCATCATCATCATTGTGTGCCATGTCATATGAAGTAGGCATCATGGTCTTCAGTCTGTCTTTGACCATGATTGTTCTCAGCAAATTTTTCTGCAGAAGTGGTTTGCCATTGCCTTCTGGGCAGTGTCTTTACAAAATGAGTGACCCCAGCCATGATCAATACTCTTCAGAGATTGTTTGCCTGACGTCAGTGGTTGCATAACCAGGACCTGTGATCTGCACCAGCTGCTCATATGACCATCCACCACCTGCTCCCATGATTTCATGTGGCCCTGATCGGTGGTGGGGTTGGGGGGGGGGGGGGGGGGTGCTAAGCAGATGTTACACCAGGGGGAGTTTCCATCGAACTCAATGTATAAATTTGCTGATGACACTGTGGCGACCCATTTCCTAGCACATCCGAACCGGCTCACAATTAGATAGCCTACGGGGGTTTGCGAGCACAGAGCTTTGGAGCCTCTGCGCCATGGGGGGCAGGTTGAGGGAGGCTTAAAAGTGAGGCTGAAGTTTTCGAATAAAGTTTTTTCCTTCGACTGCAGTTACCGACTCCGTGTCGTAATTTTAGCGCTGTGTGTAGCACACCGCTACAATTGATGACCCCGACGGTCCAAACGATTTTTGGACCAGAAATGACCGACGCCGCCTCTGTTCATGCGGTTTCGTTGAAACTGCCAGGTTTCTGGACACAGCGCCCGGACCTATGGTTCCAGCAAGCCGAAGCCCAATTCCACGTTCGCCAGATCACCTCAGAAGACACCCGCTACTACTACGTGGTGAGCTCCCTCGACCAGGACACAGCGGCCCAGGTCGCGGAGTTCGTACAGTCACCCCCGGCAGACGGCAAGTACACGGAATTCAAAGCCTTGCTCCTCAGGACTTTCGGACTCTCACGGCGCGAGCGGGCTCCCGTTTACTGCACCTGGATGGCTTGGGCGACAGACCTCCATCGGCTTTAATGAATGAGATGTTGTCTCTCGCCGACGGACACACACCCTGCCTCATGTTTGAGCAGGCATTCCTGGAGCAGCTGCCCGAGGACATACGCCTGCTGCTGTCCGATGCGGATTTCAGTGACCCCCGGAAGGTGGCAGCCCGGGCGGACTTGCTGTGGAACGCCAAAAAGGTGAGCGGGGCGTCCATCGCACAGATCTCCCAGCCCCGCTCCCGGCAGCAAACCAGTCCAGGCCCGGCCACAGAGCCCGCCAACCCCCGGCCCAATGAACACTGGTGCTTCTACCACCAGCAGAAGCAGAAGCCCGCCGTTGTCGCCCGCCCTGCAAGTTCCCGGGAAACGCCAGGGCCAGCCGCCGCTGATGGCTACGGCGGCTGGCCATCGGGATAGCCTCCTGTATGTGTGGGATAGAAGGTCGGGACGCCGGTTTTTGGTCGATACTGGGGCTGAGATCAGCGTTTTACCTCCGACGAGTTAAGACACCCGCAGCAGGGCACCGGGTCCCCCCCTGAGGGCCGTGAATGGCAGCACCGTAAGGACCTATGGCACCCGTCAGGTGCAGCTACAGTTCGGCTCCAGCCAGTTCACGTGGGACTTCACACTGGCCGCCGTAGCCCAACCGCTTCTGGATGACGATTTTTTGCGGGCTCACAGCCTGCTGGTTGACCTGCCCAGGAAGAGACTGGTACACGCCGAGACCTTTCAGATGTTCTCCCTGGGTGCAGCCCAGTTGCCAGCCCCTCACCTCGGCTCCATCACGCTGTCCGACAACGACTTCACCAGGGTCCTGGCGGAGTTCCCATCGGTTCTGGCACCGCAGTTCACAGCGGCCATGCCCAGGCACGGCGTACAACACCACATCCCGACCCAGGGACCACCCCTCCATGCCCGTGCTCGGCGGCTTCCCCCGGACAAGCTCCGACTGGCGAAGGAGGAGTTCCAGAGGATGGAGGAATTGGGGATCATCCGGCGGTCCGACAGCCCATGGGCCTCCCCCCTGCACATGGTGCCCAAAGCGACGGGGGGGCTGGAGACCGTACGGCGACTACCGCAGGCTGAACGAGGCTACCACACCGGACCGCTACCCTGTGCCGCACATTCAGGACTTTGCAGCAAACCTGCACGGCGCACGGATCTTCTCCAAGGTAGATCTCGTCCGGGGATACCATCAAATCCCGATGCATCCTGACGACATCCCCAAAACGGCTCTCATCACCCCTTTCGGCCTTTTCGAGTCCCTCCGCATGCCGTTCGGCCTGAAGAATGTCGCACAGACGTTCCAGCGGTTAATGGACGCGGTGGGACGGGACCTGGATTTCGCGTTCATCTATTTGGATGACATCCTCATAGCCAGCGGCAGTCGTCAGGAGCATCTGTCCCACCTCCGTCAACTCTGCGCCCGACTGAGTGAGTACGGTCTTACAATCAACCCCGCCAAATGCCAGTTCGGACTCGATACCATTGACTTCCTGGGCCACAGGATTACTAAAGACGGGGCAACCCCTCTGCCCGCTAAGGTAGATGCGGTCCGCCACTTCCCCCGACCCACCACGATCAAAGGCCTTCAGGAATTTGTAGGTATGGTCAATTTCTACCGCCGCTTCCTCCCTTCAGCTGCCCGGATCATGCGCCCCCTGTTCGCCCTGATGTCGGGTCCGAGCAAGAACATTACCTGGGACGAGGAGTCCGCCGCCGCTTTCGTTCAAACGAAGGAAGCTTTGGCGAATGCCGCAATGCTAGTACATCCCAGAATGGACACCCCTACCGCCCTCACAGTGGACTCATCAAACACGGCAGTCGGTGGGGTGCTGGAGCAGCTCATCGCAGGTCGCTGGCAACCCCTGGCGTTTTTCAGCAAACACCTGCGACCACCCGAGCTCAAGTACAGTGCTTTCGACCGGGAACTGTTGGCGCTCTACCTGGCAATCCGGCATTTCAGGTACTTCCTAGAAGGTCGGCCCTTCACCGCGTTCACGGACCACAAACCGCTTACCTTTGCGTTTACGAAAGCATCCGACCCCTGGTCGTCCCGCCAGCAACGCCACCTGTCCTACATCTCTGAATACACAACGGATGTCCGGCACGTCTCGGGTAAGGACAATGTCGTGGCGGATGCGCTCTCTCGCCCTACTGTTCATGCCCTTTCCCAAGGGGTAGACTTTGAGGCACTGGCAGAGGCGCAGCAGGCGGATGAGGAGATTCCGAGTTACAGAACCGCAGTCTCCGGTCTGCAGCTCCAGGACCTCCCCGTGGGCCCAGGTGAGAGGACCCTACTCTGTGGCGTCGCCACCGGCCAGCCCCGTCCCGTCGTCCCGACAGCATGGCGGCGCCGCGTTTTCGACTCCATTCATAACTTGGCGCATCCCTCCATCCGTACAACTGTCCGGATGGTTTCCAGCAGGTTCGTTTGGCACGGACTCCGCAAACAGGTCAGTGAATGGGCCAGAACGTGCATGCACTGCCAGACGGCCAAGGTGCAGCGGCACACCAAAGCCCCACCGCAGCAGTTCCATCCCGCTCACCGGCGTTTCGACCACATTCATGTGGATATCGTGGGCCCCCTGCCAGTGTCGCGCGGAGCGCGTTACCTCCTGACTATCGTGGACCGGTTCACAAGATGGCCAGAGGCGGTCCCGCTCACCGACACCACCTCCGAATCTTGCGCCCGAGCCCTGATCGCCACCTGGATATCTCGCTTTGGTGTCCCGGCCCACATTACCTCCAACAGAGGCGCCCAGTTCACCTCCAGCCTGTGGTCAGCTATGGCCAGCCTTTTGGGGACTCAGCTGCACCACACAACTGCCTACCACCCACAGTCGAACGGGCTAGTGGAGCGTTTCCACCGTCACCTGAAGTCGGCCCTCATGGCCCGCCTGCGAGGAGCCAACTGGGCGGACGAGCTTCCCTGGGTCCTACTCGGCATCCGCACAGCGCCCAAGGACGACCTGCACGCCTCGTCGGCCGAGTTGGTATACGGCGTGCCCCTGGTCGTCCCCGGGGAGTTCCTACCAGCCCCAAGGGGGCAAGAGGAAGAACCCGCAGCAGTCCTGGGCAGACTACGTGAGAAGCTCGGTAACCTGGCCCCCATACCCACTTCACAGCACGGGCGGCACCCGACCTGCGTACCCAAAGACCTACAGAACTGTAAGTTTGTGTTTGTACGAAGGGGCGGGCATCGGCCACCGCTGCAGCGGCCATTCGAGGGGCCATTTATGGTGCTCCGGAACAACGGGTCCACGTTCGTGCTGGACGTTGGGGGGAAAGAGGAGGTTTTCACGGTGGACCGCCTCAAACCGGCCCATGTGGACCTGGCGCAACCGGCCAAGTTTCCGGCGCCTCAGCGCAGAGGCCGACCTCCCAAGCAGGTTCTGGCCCAGACTGTGGACATTGGGGGGTGTATCGCCGGTTCTGGGGGGGGGTTATGTGGCGACCCATTTCCTAGCGTATCCGAACCGGCTCACAATTAGATAGCCTACGGGGGTTTGCGAGCACAGAGCTTTGGAGCCTCTGCGCCATGGGGGGCCGGTTGACAGAGGCTTAAAAGTGAGGCTGAAGTTTTCGAATAAAGTTTTTTCCTTCGACTGCAGTTACCGACTCCGTGTCGTAATTTTAGCGCTGTGTGTAGCATACCGCTACAACACCACAATTGTAGGCCGTATCTTGGGTAATGATGAGTCTGAATACAGAGAGGAAATTAAGAACCTGGTGGCATGGTGCGAAGACAATAATCTATCCCTCAATGTCAGCAAGACGAAGGAATTGGCTGTTGACTTCAGAAGGAGTAGTGGACCGCACAACCCCATCTACATCAGTGGTGCGCAGGTGGAACAGGTCAAAAGCTTTAAGTTCCTCGGGGTGAATTTCACAAATGACCTGACTTGGTCTAACCAAGCAGAGTCCACTGCCAAGAAGGCCCACCAGCGCCTTTACTTCCTGAGAAAGCTGAAGAAATTTGGCCTGTCCCCTAAAACCCTCACTAATTTTTATAGGTGCACCGTAGAAAGCATTCTCCTAGGGTGCATCACAACCTGGTACGGAAGTTGTCCTGTCCAAGACCGGAAGAAGCTGCAGAAGATCGTGAACGTAGCCCAGCACATCACACAAACCAATTTTCCATCTTTGGGATCACTTTACACCACACGCTGTCGGAGCAGTGCTGGCAGGATAATCAAGGACAAGACTCACCCAGCCAACACACTTTTTGTCCCACTTCCCTCTGGGAGAAAGTTCAGGAGCTTGAAGACTCATACGGCCAGATTTGGGAACGGCTTCTTTCCAACTGTGTTAAGACTGCTGAACAGATCCTGACCCGGATCTGGGCCGTACCTTCCAAATATCTGGACCTGACTTGCACTACCTTACTTACCCTTTTCTATTTTCTAATTATGATTTATAATTTAAATTCTTATTATATTTACTTCGATTTGTACTTCAGGGAGCACAAAGCGCAGAAACAAATATCACTGTGATAATTTACGCTCTAGTATCAATTGTTTGGTGACAATAAAGTAAAGTAAAGTTCCCCACCTGCAGTCCACAGATCACTTGCTTAATGGTATTGGGTTATGGCATTGTAAAGTTTGGGAACCCCTGTGCAACACCTTGGCCAAGGGTGACATGCAGAGGGAAGGAGAACTTCACACCTCCTTTGGTAGAGACGCATCTCGACCCCACCACCAAATAAATGCTGTAAGGATGAAAAATGAACAACTTTAGAACGTTTACTACAAACAATATTATAAACAAGAGAAAATCTGCAGATGCTGGTAGTCCAAGCATACACAAAAAATGCTGGGGGAGCCCAGCAGGCCAGGCAGCTTCTGGGGAAAAGAGTATAGTCAACATTTTGAGCCCAGACCCTTCATCAGGACTGGAGAAAAAAAGATGCGGAGTCACAGTTGGAAGAGTTAGAACATTATTATAATGTGTTTATGAAATTGTGAAGTTCATGTATGAATGTCAACTCACTTTTGACTTTCTTTGCGATTAGTTTCAAGGCGAAAGAAGTCATGGAGTCATTCTGTTCCTGTACAGTTTACTCTTCTCAAGGACTCTGGAAAAGTAAGGATTTGCCAATGTGGACTAATTCAAGCATGTTTTCTGCACTAAAGGATTAAATTGTTCGATCAAGAAATGGAGAAGAACAGGAAAAAGCACACTAGTTTATTACTGAATCCTTGTTGAAAGAGTAAATGTTTTTACCACTCCTGTGCCCGAAGATGTTAATTGAATCAGAATCAGGTTTATTTTCACTGACAACAAAAGTCATGAAATGTGTTGGTTTTTGGACCCTATACAGTTCAGGCTCAACAAATTACTGTATGTTACAATAAAAAGATAAAGAGTGCAAGGAGGAATGGCCAGGTAGTGTCCATGGGTTCATAGACCGTTCAGAAGTTTGATGGCAGTGGAGAAGAAGCCATTCCTAAAACTTTGAGTTTGTGTCTTCAACCTCCCATGCCTGATGGTAATAATGAGAAGAGAGCATGTCCTAGGTGGTGAGGCCCCTTAGTGATGGACACTGCCTTCTTGAAGGACCACCTTTGGGAGATGTCCTTGGTGGCCGGTTTGTACCTATGAAGGAAGTGAATGAGTCTGCAACCCTTTGAAGCTTTTTCCCATCCTGTGCATTGGTGCCTGCATACCAGACAGTGATGCAATCAGACAGGGCTCTACATGGTACTGTACATCAGTAGAAATTTGCTAGATTAGATTTGCTATGTAGATACCTGGAGATACACTGTAGGTAGAGTTTTCAGACATGGGACATTACATTCACAAGTGCTTTTAGGGTTTTCTTTCATTAATGGCCACAAACTGGTGGCAGTGGAGCAGGTGACATGTATACTTAATATAATCGTGATTTATTTTAACGTTTCCTCGCTATCAGTTAGAGGCAATGAATGTCTTCCTTAAAAAAGACACTAAAAAGAATGCACCACTAATTTTAAAATTCGCTGCTTCACAGTCTTAAGCAGTCTGATTGATGTAGCGAACATTGTACGGAGGAGGGAGCTTACTCTTTCCTGTGGAGGAGGCTTAATGAGCTGATGATGATTTTGTTCATTACAGGCTTCGTAAGGATATGGACCATACAACCTCTCATCTCCTGCAGCTAAGCCTGGGGAATTTCACTTGTCGGCAAGTAAGTATCAATATTTTAACACGCATATACTATTTATATCTCCCTATTTCATTGAAAAAGAGTCCACTCCTAAGGTCCAAACTGAGAAAAAGGCCTCTTGTATCCATCCAGTCAACATTTCCCACAATCCTGTGTGCCCAAATGAAGCAACATCAGCACAGATTTAGCCCCCCACCCCCCCCCCCCCCACCACATACTGGCTCGGGGACTGTCAGAGTAGCTGGACCCATTGAATATGGTCATGTAGCTATGACATGGAAACAGGACCTTTGGCCCACTGAGTGCATGCTAAGCAACACCCCTTCTTACAATCATTCCACCCAGCCTAATTTATTTGACCCCCCCCCATTCCCACCAGCACCCTAAACCCCTCGCTCAGATGCTAACACTCACCTCCACTGTGACTTTAATGGCCCGTTAATCTACCAATCTGCTTTTGTTAGACCCTTAAAAATACACATGGTCACATGGAAAACCTGCAGACTCCACATAGACAGCACTTGGACAGCTCTGCCTGCTGTACTGCCTTCAAATGTCCTTGGAGTTCATAAACACAAGATCAGAAGAAATAGGAGAAGAATTGGGCCATTCGGCCCATTGACCTGCACTATCATTCAATCATAGTCAGAGAAAAGTACAGCACAGAATCAGGCCCTTTGGCCCATCTATTCCTTGCCAAACCATTTAAACTGTCTACTCCCATTGACCTGCACCGGAACCATAGCCCTCCATACCCCTACCTTCCAAACTTCTCTTGAACACTGAAATCCAGTTGGCATGCACCACTTGTGCTTGCAGCTTGTTCCGCACTCCCACGACCTCTAGTTGTAGTCTCACCCAACCTCAATGGAAAAGGTGATAGGTGAATCATGGCTGACTTTTTTTTACCCTATTATCCTGCCTTCTCCTCATAACTCTTAATCCCCTTACCAACCAAGCAAACATCGAGTTACACCCAGGACACCTGGGAAGACAAAATATTAAAATACAAAAATATTGAAATATTGAGAAAACAAATGGTGTAGTTTTTTTTAAAAATAACATTTTCTAATGGAATCGGAAATATGGAAAGGTTGAATGAGCTGGGCTTTTCTCTTTGGAGTGGAGGATGGGAGGTGTATAAGATAATAAGTGGCACAGATAAAGTGGACAGCTGAGACTATTTAGCCGGCTGGTGGGGTAGTGGCATCAGCGCCGGACTTTGGAGCGAGGGCTCCCGAGTTCGAATCCAGCTGGCTCCCTAGCACACTTTCCATCCATGCTGGGTCGAGTGTCGAGCTAGCAACTCGGCCTCACAAAAACAAGAAAGAAGCCTACTAATAAACTGGTGTCACAATGGCGTCCCGATGACTCCACTCAGAGTTAAGGGCTTTCTTTTCCTTCTCCTTCTCCTCCTCCTTCTCCTCCTCCTCCTCTTCCTCCTCCTCCTCTTCCTCCTCCTCCTTCTCCTCCTCCTCCTCTTCCTCCTCCTCCTTCTCCTCCTCCTCCTCCTCCTCCTCCTCCTTCTCCTCCTCCTCCTCCTCCTCCTCCTTCTCCTCCTCCTCCTCCTCCTCCTCCTTCTCCTCCTCCTCCTCCTCCTCCTCCTCCTCCTCCTTCTCCTTCTCCTCCTCCTCCTCCTCCTCCTCCTCCTCCTCCTCCTCCTCCTCCTCCTCCTCCTTCTCCTCCTCCTCCTCCTCCTTCTCCTCCTTCTCCTCCTCCTCCTCCTCCTTCTCCTCCTTCTCCTCCTCCTCCTCCTCCTTCTCCTCCTTCTCCTCCTCCTCCTCCTCCTTCTCCTCCTTCTCCTCCTCCTCCTCCTCCTTCTCCTCCTTCTCCTCCTCCTCCTCCTCCTTCTCCTCCTCCTCCTCCTCCTTCTCCTCCTTCTCCTCCTTCTCCTCCTTCTCCTCCTCCTTCTCCTCCTCCTCCTCCTCCTCCTTCTCCTCCTCCTTCTCCTCCTCCTCCTCCTCCTCCTCCTCCTTCTCCTCCTCCTCCTCCTCCTCCTCCTTTTTCCTTCTCCTCCTCCTTCTCCTTCTTCTTCTGAGACTTTTTTCCCAGGGCAGAAACAGCTAATACAAGAGGGATGATTTTAAGGAGACTAGTGTAATTGGTAGGAGGCTAGTGCCCATGGCGGAGCTGACTGAGTCTACGTCCGTCTGCTGTGCATTGGCCCATCCATACTAAGGCAGTGAAACAACCAGTCAGAATACTCTCCAGGGTGCATCTGTAGGAACTTGCCAGATCGTTAGTGACATATCAAATTTCTTCAAACTCCTAATAAAATACAGTATCATACAAAAGTCCTGGGCAATATATTGCCTAAAACTTTTGTAGTGTGCTGTAGTAACTTTATATATTGCTGCCCTGTACTGCTGCAAAAAAAAATATGTTTCATGACATATGTGAGTGCTGGTATTCCTGATTCTGATCTGGGTCTCTGTTGTGGGGTGAGAGTGGGAAGGGGGCAGGGAGAGGGGAATCATGGGTGGGAAAAGGGAAAGGGAGAGGGGAGAAGCGGGAAGCACCAGAGAGATATTCTGTAAAGATCAATAAACTAATTGCTTGGCATCAAATTACCTGGCCTGCTGTCTCAGGGCTGGGTGCATTTGCACCCGTGCCACCCTCAATCTCTTGCACCCCTCTGCATCCCTTCCCACACCCCTCCTACAGCACTCCACCCTCACTGTTCCCAACATCCTTTGCTCCCACCAGATTTACAAACTCGCTCTCTGCTCCACGTTGACGACTACAGTACTGTGCAAAAGTCTTGGGCTCCCTATCTATCTCTATGTACTGAACACTTTTGCACACTGCCATATAGCCTTATTTGTGATTGCATCAAAATGTTGGGCCCAGTTGGATCTTCAGGGATATTCGCACCCTGGAACTGGAAGTTGATCACCTCTCATCTTAACAGAAACGTTCCAGCCCAGACAGCATCTTGGTAAATCTCTTCTCCTTACATGTCCTGGCAACATCCTTGTGAATCTTTTCTCTTGCTTTCCAGGCTCTTATAAACCTGATGCTCACTGGTAGAGCCAGTCCGAACGTTTTCAATGGAGATCTTCAATATGATGACCTGGGTGCCTTGCTGAAAGATCCACAACATGGAATCCTTGCCCGAAGTGATGTGGGTTATCTCTACTGGAACAGGCATGAACTGGACCACGAAAAGCTCCCACAGGTAACTTCTTACTCTTTACAGTTGTAAAACTGATTCTGTAATGATGTGTTGGGGCTAGAGGTCTGTCGGTGGGGATGGGTGGATGGGATGAAGGAAAGGGGCTTGTTTGGATCTTGTTATCTTGTTGCTGTTGCTTGTGTTGTTCTGTTGAAGATTGCAGGCATGTGATATCGGGGCCAGGATGTGTGGCGACACTTGCGGGCTGCCCCCAGCACACCCTTGGGTTGTGTTGGTTGTTAACATAAATAATGCATTTCTCTATACAGTACTGTGCAAAAGCCTTGGGCACATATATACTGCTAGGGTGCCTAAGACTTTCGCATAGTACTGTAGTAATTTTATGTATCGCACTGTACTGCTTCCACAAGAGAAATCATGACACATGTAAGTTTTGTGTTGTTTCATGTAGCACCATAGTCCTGGAGGAACGTTGTTTCATTTTTACTGCGTACTGTACCAGCAGTTATGGTTGAAATGACAAAAAACGACTTGACTTGATAAACCTGATTCTGATATGAGTCTCTATTGTAGATTGAAAGTGGGAAGGGGGCAGGGAGAGGGGAATCATGGATAGGAAAGGGGAAAGGGAGAGGGGAGGGAGCAGGAGGCATAAGAGAGACATTTTATAATGATCAATAAACCAGTTGTTTGGAATCGATTGACCTCGTCAGGTATCTCAGGACTGGGTGTGCCTACACCCCCGCCAACCACATGTCCCCCCACTCTTGGCACACCTTCTCTGCCACCCGTCCCACACCCCTCCACCAGCGCTCCACCCTCACCATTCCCAACATTTTCTCCTGCCAGATTTACGGCTCTCCACTCCACGTTGACAGATACAGTACTGTGTACCCTAGCTATCTATATTTGCCTCAGACTATTGCATAGTACTATATGTTTCAATTTAACAGTATGTGTGATAAATAACTCTGAATCTGACTTGGTATCTGTTTTTTCTGAGCTCTCTAAAGGGAATAAAAGTCTTACTCTACATTCCCATCTCAACCAAGAGCCACTAAATCGACCTTTCTTTCAGTGAACTACCAATTTGCTTTTAGTCAGCAAAATGGATAAAATAAGATATTTCAAAGTGCTAAAAGCATTAGATATTATTAGAAACAACCTGCTAAAGTGCTTAAGAATATTATACAGTATGTGAAAGAAAAATGGAAGGGTATGTTGGTGGGAAGGGTTAGTGTTATGCTTTGTAACTTCAAAACATTAAGCTAATTCCAAGGAAGACATGGCTGTCTGAAATGTGAGTTCCACTCCGTGCTTACTTTAGGCGAGGCATAGAGTATCACGTTGTAATGTGATGACATATGTAATTCATGAATTTATACATATAACCAATAATTAATTATTTAAATGAACAAAAATGCGTAATATCAAGCAAGCTTACTCAAGTATTAAATACGCAACAGTTAGATTGACCTTGGAGTAGGCTAAAAGATCGACACAACTTTGACAAGGTCCCGCATGGGTGGATGGGCCAGTCATTTGGCATTAGTGATGACGCAGTAAATTGGATTAGACATTGACTTTGCAAGATAAGATGGCTGCCTCTCTGACTGGAGGCCTGTGACGAGCAGGGATCAGTGCTGGGTCTGTGGTGGCTTGTCATCTATATCAACGATCTGGATGATGATGTAGTATGCTGGATCAGCAAATTTGTGGATGACCCCACGTTTGGGGATGCAGTAGACAGCGAGGAAGGCTATCAACATCTTCAGTGGGATCTGGGCCAGCTGGAGGGAATGGGCTGAAAAATGGCGGATGGAGTGTAATGCAGACAAGTGTGAAGAGTTGCACTTTGGTGGGACAAACCAGGGTAGGACTCACACGGTGAGTGGAAGAGCACTGAGGAGTGTGGTAAAACAGAGGGATCTGTGAATACTGGTCCATAATTCCTTTAAAGTGGCAGATCAGGCCATAAAGGGAGTTTTGACACATTGACCTTCATAAATCAAAAGTATTTACAGGTGTTGGGAGGTTATGTTGGGATTGTATAAGACTTTGGTGGAGCCTAATTTGGAGCATTGTGTGTAGTTCTGATCATCTACCGTACCTACAGGAAAGGTGCCTTGATAATTTAGCAGTTAGTGCTGCACTATTACACTCAGGGTGTTCCAGAGTACAAGAGTTCAATTCCAGCACCATTCTGGAGGCTCTCTGTCCGATCAGTGGAATGCATGGATCCTCTGGTCTCCTCCCACAGTCCAAAGACGTAGTGGGCAGGTTAATTGGTCATTGTAAAATGCCCTGTGATTAGGTTAGGGTTAATCGGGGTTGTGGGGTTGCGTGGCTCGGAAGAGCGTACTCCACACTCTATGACTCAATGAATAAATAAGTTATCAATAAGACTGAAAGAATGCAGAGAAAACTTACAAAGATGTTGCCAGGACTTGAGGACCTGAGTTGTAGAGAAAAGTTGAATAGGTTAGGAGTTTATTCCCCAAAGCGTAGGAGAATGAGGGGAGATTTGAAAGAGGTATACAGAATTATGAGGGGTATGGATAAGGTAAATGCAAGGAGACTTTCCATTGAGAGTGGGTGAGACTAAAAATAGAATCATCTGTTAAGGGTGAAAGTTGAAGTGTTTAAGTTGAACGTGACAGGGTACGTCTTCACTCAGAATGCTGAGATTGTGAGATGAGCTTCCAGTGGAAGTGTTCAATGTAGGTTCAATTTCAAAATCTAAGAAGTTTGGGTAAGTAATGTATGGGAGGAATATGGGATCTATGGTCTATGTGCAGGTCAGTGGGACTAGGCAGAGTAGATGGGCTGAAGGGCCTGTTTCTATGCTGTAGTGTTCAATGAATAAGCTTTCATGAGAGATTATCAGCCTGAAATATTAACCCTCTTTCTCCCTTCACAGATGCTGCCTAACCTGATGAGCATTTCAGTCATCTTCAGTTTTATTTCAGATGTTCAGCATCTGCAGAGTTTTGCTTTTGGTCAGAGTAAGCAAGTTTCTCCGGTATTCCTTGTGAATTCTCATCAGTACATTCTTGAACAACCAGTTCATGGCATTGGCCCACTTTGAGGCACCATTGCATATGGTTTAGAAAGGCCAGGCACACAAAGCATATTCCAGTTTATTGTGTGACAGGGACTGATTGCTGAACGAGTTGCCTGAAGCTAATGAGCAGAAGAGCCCATTATGTTAATGAGGCAATGCATTCCTTTCATGGATCAATGGAAGTCTGGTGACAGACTTTCTGCATGTAATTAATGAATTATTTATGCAGCAAAACTGTGGGATGTCACATATGCACCTTTTTAATTCAAGAATCGCAACAGATCTTTAATAGTGCAGTGCATGCTCACATTTTTCTGAGGGAGGTTATCGGGTGCCAAGTTTCAGTCATAAACCAATCTCAGAAGAGCTATGCTAAATGTCTGATCTCTTCCTTCAACACAGTAGAAACTGTACACAGTCTCTGGATTTCTGCCAGTGCTTCCAGTAATCCAAGTGGACCAAAAACTCTGGGACAAACTTAAGGGCATTCCAACACAAACACCCCTCACCAGAACAGTAAAGATGAAGATAAGCTTTGTTTGTCAAAGGTGCATCAAAACATTGAAAAATACAGTGAAATGCATCAAAGCCAACACACTCCGAGGATGCACTGGGGGGCATCCCATAAGTGTTGCCATAGTGGGGGAGTCTCGGACCGGGGGGCAAGGCCTCAGAACAAAAACATGTCTCTTCAGAACAGAGGTGAGGTGGAATTTCTTCAGCCAGAGGATGGTAAACCTGTGGAATTCAATGCCTGAGAGGACTGTGGAGGCTGTCGTCACTGGGTATATTTAAAGCAGGGGTTGATAGGTTCTTGAATAGTCAGGGTGCCAAAGGTTATGAGGAAAAGGCAGAAGGATGGGTTTGAAAGGGATAGTAAATCAGCCATAATGGAATGATGGAGCAGACTCAATGGGCTGAATGGCCTAATTCTGATCCCACGTCTTGTCGTATTTTGGCCTTAAATGGGCAGCGCAGGCTCGATGGGGCAGAAGGACTATTATTGTGCTGTATTTCTAAATAAAAAAATAAAATAACTTAGTGTCCAAGAATCCTCCAATGTAGACAGGCCTGTATTCTGCCTCCCTCCCTTTGCTGAAATCAGCAATCAACTCCTCAGTCTTACCAACATTGAGGGAGAAGTTGTTGTGGTGCATCACCCTACCAGGTGTCCTATCCCTCTACTCATCACTGTTACGTATCCCGTAACTGGATAACTTACCAGCAAAGAGAGAGAGGTCTGTTGAAGTCTGATGTCACTATTTTCAAACGTTTTTATTTATAAAGGGGCACAAAAGTAAGGTTAATGCAAACATTCAGATAATGCACATCACCAATACGCAACCTAAAGCCCGGATATAGTCATAATCATCATTAATCTTGGCTGTTGTCTAGGGGATAATATTTTTTTGTCCATTGGAAATCTAAAGAGTCATTCAGAAGTCTTTTGAGGAATTGTTGGGTTTCACGTGTCTTAGAGGGATCGGTGAGAACGAAAAGAAGACTTGCCCGTATCTTTTTGACCACTCCGTTAAAATCAGGGGAGCGTTGGTTTCCCCGTCGTTAGTTCGAAGTCCTTCTCGGTAGTATCAGCCACCCGCTCCCCAGGCAAAGGAGTTAGGAGCACACGTGGCGTTGAGTGGCTTCCAGCTCTCCCGGGAGCGTTGAGCGAGCAAGTTCCTCTGGTGCATCGCTGGGGTACTGCCTCCTGCAGTCCACTTTTATCTTTACTTGCAGAGTTGTAGCTGTCCATCAAAGTAGGGGGATGCAATCTCCACCCCCACATGGCCCGAGGGTGTTCAGGTTCATGGTAGTTGTCACGTAGCCGGGACTTGCACGTGACACAGGTGCCTCTAAGAACAAATGGTCAAAACCGTTGCATTGTCTCTCACTTCCAAGTCCCGAATTAATAGCGATCTTGCGATTCTCCGGAAGGAGGGGGTTGCACCCGCTCCTTCGGCCCCTCAGGGCTGTGGTACCTTCATAACACCTCCCCTCTAAAACCGCGTTTTTTACCAGCGGTTGTACAGTGTCTTACAGGACTTTTACTCTAACACAATACCCAAGCTTTTTCTCTTCACAGAATACTACCATTATGCATTCAAGTCAGTATCTAAATAGTTAACGATTACAGTGCCCCTTTCTTTAATATCTTAAAATCGCATACTGTACTAAAGACTTGTAGCATCAGACTTCAATTCAATAATCATCTATTTATGAGTATTTTTTTTCACAACAAAACTAAGGAGGGATGCCCTTAGCTTAGGTGCATTTACAAAAGTTTATGTGAACACTGATCGTTTCAGTCGTTTTATGTAACCAGCAGGTCTCCAAAAGGGGCTGTCTTTATCATTCACAGGCTTTGGTGCAAACCGGTTCAACCTGCTTGGCTGTCTAACAATGGCATCTCCATTAACCGTCGCCTCTTTTTCGGCGAGCCCCCCCCCGTGGGGAACTTGAGTAATTTTCCGTGGTGAACTCCCGCCAGCCTCGTTCATCAGGGTTATTTTTGCAACACCATGCCCCAAACTTAGACCCTTTCCACCCAATTCTTCGGTTTTACCCAGGTGGCTGGCCCTTTTATCAGTCCCCTTCAGGCTATTGGTGTTTGATTCGAACTCTTCGCTCAAGTAGCATGTCGAAGGCAGCCATTTCACACCCCATCCTGGCTTAACAATAGAGTGGGGGGCCCCGCTATTCCCCGGCTCACTCTGTGAGCGATCTGCCAGGTTTAAGATTTCTTCCTTCGATTTGGAAACTACAGACTTTTCGTTTCCTTCGCTAACAATCCTCACCCCCCCCCCCCCAATTCTTAAATTCTGCATTAACTTTGAACACTCCTTCGAGTACAAACGCCGGGGAACTCACACTTTCCCCAGTTACCAAGGTTAACCCTTTTCCCACTGAACCGAGTCCATCTGACCCACAAGGACAGCCGCACTGTTCCACTGGATCAGATACCTCAGACTTCTTCTGAGCTCCGTTACCAGGTTCAGCACCTCGTGCATCCCCATCTCGGACACACTCAAACGGGACATTGGCCTCTTCCAGGCTTTCAACACCCGTACCTTTTTCAAATTCTAACTTCCCCCGATCCTCCCAGTTACTCTCTGGGCAGCTCCCACCCGGGGAAGGCGCAACCCCGCGAGCTGAAACAACCTCCTCAGCCCTTTCAGCAGACCCCTTCGAGGCAAGGGTATCCTTTCCATCTAGGACTGCCCTCCTCCAGGGACAAGGCCGCATATGCTCGTTGGGCCTTCCCCTTTAACACACTTTGTAACAACGCCACCCACTGCTCTTTTGGCCACTTCTGATTTACTGCCACCTTTTCAAAAAGCAAGAAATAACTATCGACATCTGTCTCCTCGAACAGGGGCACCAATCTCAACTCCCTACTAACATTAAACCGCTCTGCTTGGTCTAACCCTTGATCTCTTCGCTCGTTCTTCATCTTCTCAATTTCCCAGTCATGTTGCCTCTGTTTCTCTTTCTCAGCCCGTTCCTTCTCTTTCTCGGCCCGTTCCTTCTCTTTCTCTTCTGCTTCTAGCTTCTTTAGGTGAATTTCATGCTGTCTTTGCCTTTCCCTCTCTCTCTCTCTTGCCTTTCCCTCTCTCTCTCTCTCAGCCACTTCCAGCTCTTTTAACTTAAGTTCACGTTCCAACTTTAATCTCTCCACCTCTAACTGAACCGTCCCACTTGATGGTACTTTGTCAGGGATATCTTCCAATACCTCACCTTCAAACACATTCTTCCCAACGTAATACTGAGTTATGGCCCTTCGTACCTCCCGCTTTTTCATGGACGACCTCATGAGGTTCAACCCCTTTGCCAAATTTAACAAGTCTGATTTGGTGTCCACCATCGGGTTTTCCATAAATTCACCCACGTCCATCTTTGCTGGTTTCCCGTCTGGCTACCCGCGTAACCAGATTCAAGTTTTTGATTTACAAGCCCGATTCACTGGCCCCCCAATTTGGTGTCAAATCCCGGACAAGCCCCCAAGTTGTTACGTATCCCGTAACTGGATAACTTACCAGCAAAGAGAGAGAGGTCTGTTGAAGTCTGATGTCACTATTTTCAAATGTTTTTATTTATAAAGGGGCACAAAGTAAGGTTAATGCAAACATTCAGATAATGCACATCACCAATACGCAATCTAAAGCCCGGATATAGTCATAATCATCATTAATCTCGGCTGTTGTCTAGGGGATAATATTTTTTTGTCCATTGGAAATCTAAAGAGTCATTCAGAAGTCCTTCGAGGAATTGCTGGGTTTCACGTGCCTTAGAGGGATCGGTGAGAACGAAAAGAAGACTTGCCCGTATCTTTTTGACCACTCCGTTAAGATCAGGGGAGCGTTGGTTTCCCCGTTGTTAGTTCGAAGTCCTTCTCGGTAGTATCAGCCACCCGCTCCCCAGGCAAAGGAGTTAGGAGCACACGTGGCGTTGAGTGGCTTCCAGCTCTCCCGGGAGCGTTGAGCGAGCAAGTTCCTCTGGTGCATCGCTAGGGTACTGCCTCCTGCAGTCCGCTTTTATCTTTACTTGCAGAGTTGTAGCTGTCCATCAAAGTAGGGGGATGCAATCTCCACCCCCACATGGCCCGAGGGTGTTCAGGTTCATGGTAGTTGTCACGTAGCCGGGACTTGCACGTGACACAGGTGCCTCTAAGAACAAATGGTCAAAACCGTTGCATTGTCTCTCACTTCCGAGTCCCGAATTAATAGCGATCTTGCGATTCTCCGGAAGGAGGGGGCTGCTCCCGCTCCTTCGGCCCCTCAGAGCTGTGGTACCTTCATAACAATCACCACCTGTGATTCATTAAACAGCAGTAATGTCATCAGATCTCTAGGCTTATTGCTATTAACTGAACTGTTGACACAAATGCTGTCTCGGTAAGGGCAAATATAGTGCTCTCACTTCACCCACCAACTCCTGCGCCTATGGGTCCCACGACTAGTATTTGCCCTCCTGCCCTTACTACCAGTAATAAGCCAGAGGCTCCAGGCCCAGCCTGCTCCAATCCAAGGACCTGCAAAACAATTCTGACCTCAACCCAACGGATAAGATGTTGACGAGACCACAGACGGAATATTGTGTTCACTCTTGGTCACTCTGCTTCCTGGAAGGATGCAATTAAGCTGGAAACGGCCCAGTAGTGGATACAGCCTGGTGCATCACTGGTAAAACCCTTCGCACCATTGAACACATCATCACAAAGCATCATCACAGGAAAGCAGCATCCATCATCAAAGAGCCCACCTCCCAGGTCGTGCTGTCTTCTCACTGCTGTCATCGGCAAGAAGGAACTGGACCCTCAAGACTCACACCACTCTCACACTCAGGAACAATTATTACCTCCTAGCCATTAGGATCTTGAACTAAAAGGGATAACTTCACTTGCCCCATCAGTTTCCACAACCTATAAACTCACCTCAAGGACTCTTCATCTCATGTATTGCTTTTTTTTTACTTTCTGTATTTTCAGTCTGTTGTATACCCAAGTTGGGGCAGAATTTCATTGATTCTATTATGGTTATTACTCGAATATGGATTTATTGAGTATGCCCACAAGAAAGTGAATATCAGGGTTGCATATGGTGACAGAGGTGTACTTTGATAATAAATTTACCTTGCACTTTTTCCAACTTTTTTTTAATTGCAAAGGGGATTTACAGGGTGTAGGAGCAATCTGAAAGTTCACACAGAGTTGGTGTTCAAAATAACGGTGATTTATTTAAAACTGGTTACACCAGGAGACCAGTCAAAGCTGCTCTACCTGAGCAAGAGGTTTGATACAGCTTTTACATTCTCAGTTGTTGAGACAATCAGTAGAACTACATTTTGGTAACAGAATGGTGGCTCCGGGAAGATGTAATTCAGTAACAGACAAGACCCTGATTACAGAACAAAATTATTGTCCACAGGTCTAACAGTAAATCCATTTTTCAATGACAAATAGATTTGTTATCCCTGTTATAACATAATCAGTGAAGTTTGATTTAGCAGTGTCTACCAAGCTTGGCAATTAGCTTGCAGACATTTCATCAAAAGTTGAGGCGATGTCCTCAGTGCGCAGTTCTAGGTGTTTCTCTCTGAGAGTGCTCGCATTTATATAGGCCCCTATTTGCTTACCTTGGTCGTGATTGGCTACCCCTTCAGTTGACCTATGAATTCTATTAGCTCAAGCCAACAGAGAGGGGTACAGCATGTTGGGACTTTATTCACTGGAGTGTTGGAGAACAAGAGATGATCTTACAGAGGTGTATAAAATCATGATGGGTAGAGAAAGAGGGCATATGCACAGTCCCTTTCCTAGGGTTAAAGAATGAAGAACTGGAGGGTGTAGATTTAAGGTGAGAGGGGAGAGATTTAAAAAAAAACTGAGGGGCAACTTTTTTACTCAGAGGATGGTCAGTATATAGAATGAGTTGCCAGAGATGGTGATTGAGGCAGGTACATTCGCAATATTTTAAGAAGTACTTGGACAGGTTCATGGATAGGGAAGATTTAGATAGGTGCAGACGTACAAGAGAAGTCAAATCCAACATAAAAGCCAAAGAGAGGGCATCTAATAGGGCAAAAACTAATGGGAAGTTAGAGGGTTGGGAAGCCTTTAAAAACCAACAGAAGGCAACTAAAAATGTCAAGAAGGTAAAGATGGAATATGAAAGTAAGCTAGCCAATAATATTAAAGAGGATATCAAAAGTTTCTTCAGATACATAAAGTGTAAAAGAAAGGTGAAAGTAGATATTGGACTGTTGGAAAACGATGCTGGAAAGGTAGTAATGGGGGAGAATGAAATAGTGAATGAACTGAATAAGTATTTTACATCAGTCTTCACTGTAGAAGACACTAGCAGTATGGTGGAAGTTCCAGGTGTTAGGGGGCATGAAGTGAGTGAAGTTACCATAACTAGAGAGAAGGTTCTTGGGAAACTGAAAGGTCTGAAGGTAGATAAGTCACTTGGACCAGATGGTGTACACCCCAGAGTTTCTGAAAGAGGTGGCTGAAGATATTGTGGAGGCATTAGTAATGATCTTTCAAAAATCACTAGACTCTGGAATACTTCCAGAAGATTGGAAAATTGCAAATATCACTCCACTCTTCAAAAAGGGAGTCAAAAGAAAATAAATTATAGGCCAGTTAGTCTGAACTCCAGTTGGGAAGATGTTGGAGTTGATTTTTAAGGATGAGTGTCAGGGTACTTGAAGGCACATGATAAAGTAGGCCATAGTCAGCATGGTTTCCTCAAGGGAAAACCTTGCCTGACAAATCTGTTGAAATTCTTTGAAGAAATAACAAGCAAGGTAATTAAAGAAGAATCACTTAATGTTGTGTACGTGGATTTTCAGAGAGCCTTTGACAAGGTCCCTCACATGAGGCTGCTTAACAAGCTACAAGCCCATGGTGTTACAGGAAAGATTCTAACATGGATGAAACAATGGTCGATTGGCAGGAGGCAAAGAGAGGGAAAGAAGGGATTCTTTTCTGGCTGGCTGCCAGTGAACAGCGATGTTCCACAGGGTCTGTGTTGGGACCGATTACATTTACATTTTCTGTCAATGATTTGGATGATGCAATTGATGGCTTTGTTGCAAAGTCTGCAGATGATGTGAAGATAGGTGGAGGGGCAGGTAGTTTTGAGGAAGTAGAGAGGCTACAGTAGGACTTAGACCTGCACTTGATCATGCACTTTGGTAGAAGAAATGAATGGGTGGACTATTTTCTAAATGGAAATAAAGTACAAAAAACTGAGGTGCAAAGGAACTTGGAAGTCCTTGTGCAGAATTCCCTAAAGGTTAGTTTACAGGTTGAGTCAGTGGTGGGGAAGGCAAATGCAATGTTAGCATTCATTTCAAGAGGACTAGAACTCTAAAACAAGGATGTAATGTTGAGACTCTATAAAGCACAGGTGAGGCCTCACTTAGAGTGTTGTGAGCAAATTTGGGCCCCATATCTCAGAAAGGATGAGCTGACGCTGGAGAGGGGTGAAAGGAGGTTCACGAAAATGGTTCCAGGATTGAATAGCTTGTCATACAAAGATAGTGTTTGATGGCTTTGGGCCTGTATTCACTGGAATTCAGAAGAATGAGGGATGGCCTCATTGAAACCTATTGAATGGTGAAAGGGCTTGATAGAGTGGATGTGTAGAGGATGTTTCCTATGGTGGGAGAGTCAAAGTCTAGAGGACACAGCCTCAGAATAGAGGGGCGTTCTTTTAGAATGAAGATGAGGAGGAACTTCTTTAGCCAGAGAGTGGTGAATCTGTAGAATTCTTTGTCACAGGCGACCGTGGCTAGCTTAGATAGGTATCTTGGTCAGCATGGGCTTGAAGGGCCTGTTAGTCTTTGGGTATGCTGTATGTCTCTATGACAGTGCATAGAGTCATTGACTCAATGTAGTTGGACTCTAGCCTGAGAGATCTCAGGGTTAGCTCAATGCACAAGTCTGCAGATTCGTAAGTGGCAGATCTCCTGTGCAGGCAGGAGGTTGAGGATTAACTTTATTTGTCACACGGACATCAAAACATCGAAGTATACAGTGAAACGCGTTGTCTTGTGTCAACTGCCAACACAGTCCATGGATGTGCTGCAGGCAGCCTGCAAGTGTCACTTTACTCCGGATGCCTAGAACCTACAAACCCTAAACTGTATGGCTTTGGAATGAGGAATGAGCTCCCACAGGAAATCCACACTTCACAGGGAGAACGCACAAACTGCTGCAGACAGCAGCAGAATTTAACTCTGATCGGTGACCACAGGCGCGGTAGAACATCACACTAACCGCTACCCTACTGTAATGCTCAATACTGAACAACTGATAAGTCACCACCAGAGGCCAATTGGACTCTCAGCTCGTGAAATGTGACGTGGATCATATCACTGGCCTTTTTCAACGCTGCAAATAAAGACACAAAAGACTCCAGATGCTGGGATCTGTAGCAATAGACGAAATGCCAGAGGAATTCACCGGGTCAGGCAGCTTCTGTGGAGAGAAATGGAGAGTTGACATTTTGGGATGAGATTCTTCATCTGGACTAAACGAGCAGAGGGGAGAGAGCAAGTTTAAGGAGGTGAGGGGAAGGGATGTCAGGAGATAGGTGGATCCATGGTGAGGAGGGTTGATAGGCAGAAGGAGGCAAAAAGGGTGAAAATAGACATATTGGGAGGTGATATGTGGAGGCACAAAGGGATGAAGGTGATGGAATCTGATGGGAAGTCAAGGTAGAGCATGGTAGCAAATGAGGTAGGTGGGAAGGGCAGATAGGATCAGTGGGGGAGGGAAGTCAGTGGGAGGAGTGGAGGTGATGAGTGGAGGAGGAAAAGGGGAAAGGAACCGGGTGAAGTGCACTGGGGCAGGAGGAGGGGGAGTTGATCAGATGGAGAATGAAAGAGACAGAGGAGGAGCAGGTTACCAGGAACTGGAGACGTATCTGTACTTGGATAATAAATTAACTCTGAACTGGAATTCAATGTTCCTGCTGTCAGGTCGTGGATGACCCAGATGCTATTCCTCTAACCCGGGGGTTCCCAAGTTGGGGTCCATGGACCTCTGGGTCGATGTTGGGAAACTCCTGCTCCAGTCTGTGTTCAGCCTCCATGAACTCAGTGGGAATGAAGAAGAAGATTACAGTAAAATGGCTTTCTTTCTCAATTTCTAACTGTGCCGTAAAAACCTTGGAGCATAAAGTTAAAACGTGGGAGGATTGGGGAGGAGGTGAGAAGATCTTCTTTCACTCCACGGGAGGAGAGTGTCTGAAACTCGCTGCCTGAAAGGGTGAGGTTATATAAACTCTCATTCTGTTTATAATTAACTGAAGTGGCCTGAGTGACTTTTAGGAGGTTAGGGGAGGTGAGCTAGCTCTTCTCCAACAAGTCCAGACGTGATGAATTGAAATGGACTGTATCTATGTCATAAATATTCCATTCTTTTTAAGTCTTTCTGGAGGCTTCTATGTGTTTAATGGGACAAATTGCCTCCTTCATTGCTGTAGGATACTGTGACTCAGTTGTCACGGTCAAAAACCATTAGGCACACTACTCATCCCAATTAAGTCCAATCTGATCTGGTCCAAAGGCGATGTAGGAGAGAGCAGAGGCCCGGCAGGAACGCTGGGATCTGGCCCGTCCCGTCAGTGCTGCTCTCCAGTGTTTGCCCATTGTACGACAGGCTAGATTGCATTCGTTTGCAGTGCATCAGAGCGAGACGAGGAACTGCTGTGCGCTTGTTCTTGTAGAAATGTGGCTCTGGGACAACATCCCATGCACTACCGATCTTTAGACCGTGCCACTCAGGGATGTGAGCTAATATTTTTTTTTGTAACTGTATGTGCTGTTGTAACTAGTGTGTGACGGGATGTATTATGTTTTGAGCCTTGGCCCCAGAGGAATGATGCTTCGATTAGCTGTATGCATTTGTATGGTTGAATGAATATTAAACTTGAACTTGAAAGGCCTTTGGATTACAAACCGTTCTACACCATTTGTTTGGCAATAGAACAGCTTTGTCAGTCATCCTTATGCTTGGTTACAGACAGTTCTGCACCATTAGAACAGCTTTATCAGTCTTTGTGAACGACATATGAATCATTTCTTCTAGCTATTAACCTTCAGTTGTGACCTTTGCAGCAACACTTCAGGGAACGGCTCAACAGAAAGAATACTCTTCCAGGTACTTATTGAATGGATCAATGGAACCAGGTTCCATGTGCGTACCTTACTGTGTTTATTATTTATTTTTCATTCATTTATTGTGATACAGCACGGACAGAACAGGCCCTACTGGCCCCTCAAGACACGCCACCCAAGAATCCCCTGATTTAACCCTAGCCTAATCACGGAACAATTCACAATGACCAATTAACCTACCAACAGGTCCGTTTTTGGACTGTGGGAGGAAACCAGAGAACCTGGAGGAAACACACAGACACAAGAAGAACTTACAGGCTGCAGTAGGAATTTGACATGGATTGCTGGTACAGTGAAGCATTACACTACCGTATTGAATGTGTAAAACGTACAAAAGAGGGAGGGTATACTTATCTTTCCACTTAGTAGAATGGCTTTAGAGTGACCTTGGTGACTTTGTTTTTCCAGGTAGGAAGCATGTTGAAAACTCCAAAGCTGCCAATCTGGCTGTGTAACATCAACAATGCCTTCAGCCTCTTCTTCAGCACAAAGAGACAGCTGCTGTCCAACTGGAAAATGGAACACGTCTTTGACTTGTATTTTTACACCGGCCAGCCTTCACAGACAAAATTGGTCACACTAACAGTAGGTATGGACTACGCCATTCAACTTAAACCTCTTGTTAGCTTTGGCTTGGTGGGCTGCATTCTGAACGCAGGATTCTGAGCACAGATTCAATGCTGACATTGGTCAAAGTCAAGCTTATGTAAAGATGTAATGCTGAGATTCTACAAGGAAGTCGTCGGTCCGTATTTGGGTACTGTGAGCAATTTTGCGTCCCATTTCTAAGGATGTGCTGACATTGAAGAGGATCCAGAGGAGGTTTGCAAGAGTGAGAAGTGTTTGATACCCATTGAAGCACAAGGGTGAAATTTCCTTAAAGACAGTCAGATATGGAAAGGCCTAGATAGAGTGGACATGGAGAGAATGTTTCCATTAGTGGGGGAGTCTCAGACCAGAGAGCACAGCCTCAGAATAAAAGGATATCCTTTTAGAACAAAGATGAGGAGGAATTTCTTTAGCCAGAGGTTAGTGAATCTGTGGAATTCATTTCCATTTTCGGCTGTGGATTCCAAGTCATTGGGCATACTTGAAGTGGAGATTGATAGGTTCTTGATGAATAAGGGTGTCAAAAGTTACAGGGAGATGGCAGGACAATGGGGTTGAGAGGGGAAATAAATCAGCCATGACGGAAGAGGAGAACAGACTTGATGGGCCAAGTGGCTTATCTCTGCTCCTATATCTTGTACACAAGTATATGTATGCACAGGTGCAATAAAAAATGTATTTGTAGCAGCATCACAGATATGAAACAACCTTAGTTTCCTCGGCTGTGTAAGTCTAGGGAAGGCAATCTCTGGCATTGCCAAACTCGTGAGATTGAGCCGCGCTCAATCCCACCCCAAACCCCGGTTTGTGCGGGTGCTGTGTCACTTGCTACCCTGTTACAGATCAGTGCCACGAAATAACAGACAGTGCTTTACATATGATTAAAGGAAATAAACTTATGAATGTTAACTGAAGGGTTAGTGAAGAAGAACAAAAAGAAAAGAGCCCATTCTAATTAAACAGTCAAATATGCACGTGTTGGGGCTCATCTTGAACTTCTCTGTCACTGACGCGCTGGGCCCTCAGTCAACGTGAAATCACACACCACCTTCCGAATGCCTCTTGCAATCCATCCCGGACAAACGGGTCTCCCACCAGATCATACGCTACAACCGGTTCTCCCCAGTGTCTTCTCTCTTATCTCCTCTCGAACCAAAGCCCCAAGCCCAACCTTATTGCCCCTTACCAAGCAAACCTCCTGCTCATTGGATGGCACACATTCCACATCATCCCTTATCTTCAACAATAGCCCAAACAGGCTGAGAGCAGGACAGCTCTTACAGAGCGGCTAAGTGAAATTTCTACAGCATAACAGTAAAGATGTGAACCAGGGTTTTACATATATACCATCATATAAGCAGAATTCATAAGAAAATCTTAAACGTAGATCAACTGCAATTTTTTACATAAGAACACAATTTGAACATAATTAAAATCCATTTTAGTGCAAAGTGATCAAAGCGGTTACAGTATTGCTGAATTGTAATAATTAGTGTTGTTCTGGTGGGTTCAGGAATGGAGTGGTTGAAGGGATGTAGCAGTTCTTGACCTGGTCAGTGCAGAGGGAGTGCTACACTGTCCGATACAATGAAATTTGGATGGAACATTAGATCAGGGTCTGCTTTAGCCCTCTCAGGTGAACATAAATGATCTTCCAGCTTTGTTTTGAAGAGCTGGGGAGCCCTATTAAAGTTAATGCTTCAACCAGCATCACCAGTTCAGAACGGATATGTTCTCTGCTGTTGATGCGACCTCATTGAGGTTGACAATCCTATAAACTTATGAGTTGGAGATGAGAGTGTAAGTGACGGGAGAAGCAATTCAGAAATAATGCAGCAGAATCAATGAACATTACCACATTATAATGTTGCAAACATCTCTCAGTACTTCACTTACATAAGGCTAAGACTTCATTCCTTGGACCATAGGAGGTTGAGGGGTGATTTGTTAGAGGTATACAAAATTATAAAGGTATATACTGGGGTAACTGCAAGCAATCCTTTTCCACTGATGTTAGGTTAGACTAGAAGTAAAAGTCATTGGTTAAGGTTGAAAGGTGTAATTTTTAAGGGGAACCTACATGGGATCTTCTTCATTCAGAGGGTGGTGAGAGTGCGGATAAGCTGCCAGCGGAAGTCATGGATGTGGGTTTGAGTGCAACATTTAAGAGAAGTTTTGATAAATATAGGAATGGAGGGCGATGGCCCAGATGCAGGTTGATGGGACGAGGCAGAATAACAGTTCGGCATGGACTAGAAGGGCCTGGTTCTGTGCTGACTCAATGAGCTGGACCGTGATGAAGTCCCACAGAATACATCAGGACATCCTGACATAGGTGTGAAAACGAGTAACGTTTTGTGTCCAGTTTTGGTCACCTACCTACAGGAAGGATGTAAATAAGATTGAAAGAGTACAGAGAAAATTTACAAAGACGTTACCAGGGCTGGAGGACCTGGGTCATAAGGAAAGGTCAAATAGGTTACAACTTTATTCCCTAGAACGTAGAAGGTTGAGGGGAGAATTGACAGAGGGATACAAAATTATGTGGGGTATAGAGAGGGTAAATGTAAGCAGGCTTTTTCCACTTAGGTTGGGTGAGACTAGAACTGGAGGTCATGAGTTCAGGGTAAAAGGTAAAATGTTTAAGGGGACATGAGAGAAAACTTTGATGCAATTTCAATTTCGATGATTAAGAGACGTTTGGATAGTACATGGATGGGAGGGATACGGAGGGCTATGGTCCTGGTGCAGGTCAATGGGAGTAGGCAGTTTAAATGGTTCGGCTCAGACTAGATGGACTGAAGGGCCTGACCCTGTGTTGTAGTTTTCAATGACATTATTATGAAAAGCTCAATCCTTTTTTTTCTCTCCTCCTCTTTCTTTACTACATCTTGGAACTTCATTTTTTGCAGTCAATGTTGATTCCATTCCCAATGTGAGGAGCTCAGCAATGATTGCTCTTTGTGTCTCTGTCCTGATTCCCTCACATTCCCAACAGAATTCTCAAATGGTATTCTTTCTCCCCCTCATCTTGCAGATACTCACTCTCATCACTGGGAAGAGGGGATGCATGGGAAGGAAGATGATCCCGAGAAGAGGACCCCTTCAGTGCTGATGACCATTTGCACCAAGTGGGAAGGAGCTGCAGTTGACTGGAATGGCACAGTTCCGTTCTACTAAAGCCGGGACATTGCAGAACTCTGTCTGACAATAGCCGACAACTGACCAACCCTGTTGTGTTGGGAGACAGAGGATTGGCAAGCTCAAATACTCAACTCGTTGGTGCTGGTCTTTGATCCCATCTTCTGCTACTACTGGAACCTTGCTTCAACTTTCTCTTCCCTAGTATTTTTAAAAGGGTTGGATCAATAAGTTGCTGAAAACTCAGCAAATGATTGGACCTTACAAAGAGCGCACAAAGTAACTCAAATTCTGCAAGAGTATCAAAACACCATGTCATATACACATTGACAAATACAGTACTGTGCAAAATTCAAAAACAAGAGAAAATGCTGGAAATCCAAGTGACAGAAACAAAATGCCGGAGGAACTCAGCAGGCCAGGCAGCATCTATGGAAAAAAGTACAGTCGATGTTTCAGGCCAAAACTCTTCTTCAGGACTGGAGAAAAAAAGCTGAGGAGTCGATTTAAAAGGTGGGAGGAGGGGAGAGAGAAACACCAGGTGATAGGTGAAACCTGGAGGGGGGGGATGAAGTAGAGAACTGGGAAGTTGATTGGAGACAAGAGGTGAGGTGAGGGAGGGGAAAGGGGACAGGGAATGCAGAAAAGGGTGAGTGGGTTGGGGGACATTACCATAAGTTAAACATCGATTTCTCAAACTTCCAGTGATACCACCCCACCCCCCTCAGTTATGTGAAGAGTTGATATTGGACCACTGGAAAATGATGCTGGTGAGATAGTAATGGGGGAAGAAAAGGCAAATGAACTTAAAGGGTACCTTGCATTTTCTTCACATTGGAAGACACTAGCAGTGTGCCAGAGGTCCATGAGAGTCAGGGAGCAGGAGTGAGTACCATTGCTATTACAAAGGAAAAAGAGCTGGGCAAATGGAAAAGTCTTAAGGTGGATAAGTCACCTGGACAAGTTGAACTACATCCCAGAGTCCTGAGAGAGGTTGCTGAAGAGATGGCAAATGCATTGGTCATGATCTTTCAAGAATCACTTGACTCTGGCATGGTCCCAGAGGACTGGAAGATTGCAAATGTCACTCCACTCATTAAGAAGAGAGGAAGGCAAAGAAAGGAAATCAGAGGCCAGCTAGCCTCACCTCAGAGTGGGGAAGTGTTGGAGTCTATTATTAAGGATGAGGTTTCCGGGTCCTTAGAAACTAATGATAAAATAAGTCAAATTCACTGTGGTTTCTGTAAAGGGAAATCAAGCCTGACAAATCTGTTAGAGGTCTTTGAGGAAGTAACAGGTAGGGTGGACAAGGAAAAGGCAGTGGATGTCATTAACTTGGATTTTCAGAAGGCATTTGATAAGGTACCACACGTGAGGCTGCTTAACAGGATAAAATCCTATAATGTTACAGGAAAGATACTGGCATGGATACTGACAGGCAGGAGCCTGTGAGTGGGAATAAAAGGGGCCTTTTCTGGTTGGCTGCCTGTGACTGGTGATGTTCCTCAGGGGTCAGTATTGAGACAGCTACTTTTCACATTGTTTGTCAATGATTTGGATAATGGAATTGATGGCTTTGTGGCAAAGTCTGCGGATGAATCGAAGATAGATGGAGGGATAAGTAAGTAAAAACAAATTCTCACAAGCTTCCTGAGCTTTTAATACCTCTGTGATGGATACCTGGAGCAGAGTGAACAGGGCAACCAACGAGGTATCTCCCTAATCAGCCATGAACTGGGAGGTTAACACGAGAAGGGAAAAGGAGGCGAGTGAATTCAGGAGGATCAACACAATATTAAATCAGGAACATCAAAATACAGAAAAATATTGGATTACTAGAAAGGAGGTTGGGACAAACACATGAAACATTAGAAAAAGAATCTGATATTTTTAGGAATGAGACTCCACCATTAAATTTAATTTGGCTATATATAAATTTCAAAGTTCAAAGTAAATTTATTATCAAAGTATGTGTACCATATACAACCATGTGACTCATTTAATAAAGACAGATAATAGAATCCATGACATTATGAAGACCACAAGCACCCATTGTGCAATAATTTTGAAAGTAAATAAATAATACTGAGAATATGAGCGGCAGAGTCCCTAAAAGTGAGTCGGCTCAGCACTCTGGCGATCCTAGCCACCCCACCTGTCCGGAGCCTGATGGCTGTAGGGCAACGACTGTTACTGGAACTGCTGTGTGGGGCCCAAGACTCCTGCCCCTCACCCGCCTGATGGTAGTAGTGAGAAGAGAGGGAAATGGGTTAAACTCAGACATACGGGACAAACTCAGGTGGGGATCTTGGCTGCCACAGAGTTAGAAATACTCAAGATTATTAACATTAGATTTATAAAGGCAGGACAAAATTAATACACAACACAGCAAACCCTAGTGTTAAGTGTGAAGTACCTTATTATTAATTCGATCATTTCATACCGCATTCTAAAATACTTTGTTTTATATGCTGCGATTTTCAATTGGTCATCCAAAGAGATTGTCCTTACAAACTACAGAAGGAGCCTAATTGTTCAATTTCCAAGACCCGCAGTCTAAATGAGAATACACACGGAGGAAGGTAGTAAGGAATTGCATGGAAGTCCCTGCAGAAAGTGGAATGTGGCGGGGGTGGAGGTGTGAAAGATGTGTTTAGTGGTGGGATTCCATCAGAGATGGCGGGACTTATGGAGAATTATGTGCTGGATGTGGAGTCTGGTGGGGTGATAGGTGAGGACAGAGGAACCCAATCCCTGGTGTAGCAGTGGGAGGATGGGGTGAGGGCAGATGTGCACGAAATGGAAGAGTTACAGATGAGGGCAGCATTGATGGTGGAGGAAAGGAAGCTTTCTCTGAAGAAGGAGGACATTTTGATAGTTCCGGAATGAAAAGCCTCATCCTGTGAGCAGACATGGTGGAGACTGAAGAACTGAAAGAAGGGAATGGCATTTTTACAAGCGACAAGGTGGAAAGAGGTATTGTCCAGATAGCTGTGAGAGTCAGTGGGTTTATAAAATACATCAGTATATAGACTGTCTCTAGAGATAGTGACAGAGAGATCGAGAAAAGACCAAGTAAGTTTAAGGGCAGTGTGAAAAGTTGGAGGCAAAGTTGATGGAATTGATGAGCTCAGCATGGGTGCAGGAAGCAGCACCAATGCAGTCGTCAATGTAGCGCAGGAAGAGTTGGGGAGAGATATTGTTTATTTCCTTCCATCGATGCTGCCTGACCTGCTGAATTCCTCCAGCATTTTGTGTGTGTTACTTTGGATTTCCAGCATCTGCAGATTTTCTCATGTGTATGAAACATGGTTACAAGGTGGGATCGTGAGTACTCAGGGAGCGAGCCCTCACAACATTAATTGATCTCTTCTGCCACAAGCTTTAAGATCATTTGTCCCAGCAGATGTGTCTGGAAAGCATCACATGCAGTGATATCTAGTACAAATTTGTATAATTACCATCACAGTTCTGGGATTGTTTAGAATGACAAAACAAACACAGAAAGAACAAGAATTCACTCCTCAAACCTCAGTTTCTACAAAGGATACCCTGTTCATCTGAAACTTGTTGATACGTTTTTCTAGATCTTAGGAACTATACCTGTGTTCAGAAATTCTTTGTAGTTTGTAATCCTTTGTAATTCAGAAATCTTTTATAAATTAGACATACTCTGTTGGTGTTAAATGTATGTTCAGAATTATTTGTCTGAATTTAAATGTGTACAATTAAATATAGTTATTTTTAATCTTTGCAGCATGGTAGCATAGCGGTTAGCAGAATGCTTTACAGTGCAGGCGACCTGGGTTCAATTCCAGCCATTGCCTGCTCAGGGTTTGTACGCTCTCCCCGTGACTGCATGGGTTTCCTCTGGGTGCTCCGGTTTCCTCCCTCATCCAAAGACGTACCGATTGGTAGGTTAATTGGTCGTTGTAAATTGTCCCATGATTAGGCTAGGATTAAATTGGGGGGTTGCCAGGCGACGTGGCTCGAGGGCCAGAAGGGCCTATTCCGGCATTGTTTCTCAATAAATAAATATATCTACTTTGTTAGCTCCTTGGTAGGGGACGGGGACCCACCACTCAAGCAGTGGGTATTGGCAGCTAGACCTTGCCACAGAGGGTAGACAGAGGTAAGCTAGCCCTTGAAGAGTAGATCGATCCAATACAACCTCCCTAGAGTGAGGGTACCCAAAGATACCCACAGTATCTTGGACAGGGCTTAAAATCTGCTTCTGAGTTTGGAGCTTTGTGGATAGAGAACCCAATACTATCCCACTACTCCGACCACAAGAATGGTGCAGCAGTCTCCAGAGTCTAAATGGCCTCCTCTAGAAATCATGTTGTTAAACTCAGGGAACAACATTAAATATAGAGTGTTTGTGTTCTGTAAAAAAAGTTCTTTTGAATATCTCTTGGTCATTTGTTTTAAACATCTTGGGCATGAAGCAGAAGGTCCAATTTGACTGTCAGGCCAGAATTGCTCAATGAGTAATGAAAACTCTGTAACCCTGACATTGAATGTGGCTAGGGATTGCCTCGTGAGTCTGAATGTGTTGGTGATATTAGTGCGAGAGTGGGAAGGGCAGTTGGAGACAAAGGGCCATGTGAATGGAACATCCAAGAATTATATACATCCAGATTTAGCAACAGACAGTCAGTCTAATAGTGAGGGATCAAGAAGGAGAAACAGCATACACTCCGTGGCCACTTGAGGTACACCTCTACATCTGCTCATTCATGCAAATGTCAATCAAGAGGCAGCAACTCAAGGCATAAAAGCATGCAGATGTGGTCAAGAGGTTCAGTTGCTGTTCAGGCCAAACATCAGATTAGGGAGGAAGTGTGATCTAAGTGACTTTGACTGTGGAATGATGGTTGGTGCCAGACAGGGTGGTTTGAGTATCTCAAAAACTGCTGATCTCCTGGGATTTTCATGCACAACAGTCTCGAGAGTTTACAGAGAATGTTGCGGGGAGAAAAAAACATCCAATGAGCGGGAGTTCTGTGGGAAAAACTGCATTGCTAATGAGAGAGGTCAGAGGTAAATGGAGAGACCAGTTTAAGCTGACAGGGAAGCGACAGTAATTCAAATAATCACACAATACAACAGTGGTGCGCAGAAGAGCATCTCTGAATGCACAACATATCAGACCTTGAAGTGGATGGGCTACAGCAGCAGAAGACCATGAACAAACACTCAGTGGCCACTTCATGAGGCGCAGGGGGTGGCCACTGAGTGTATATTCCTATTCACCACATAAGTGGTTGCAATGTCACGTCCTCTACAACTCTAATACCTCATCTGCATCTCCTTCAAAACAGATTAGTTGTAATTGAAATGAAAACTTGGCACCCAACCCTGTCAGCTGCCGCAGAATCTGCAGTAATGAGCTTAACTGCATCAAAGAGATTCAACAGCATTTAGATTATAAACACAAAGTCTTCTGAATCCAATATCAGTCCAGATTGATCAAGCTTTATGAGATAAAGAGCTAAATCCAAGCGAATCCCGAATAGATGGCTTTGTCAATCCTTGATCGTATAAAAAGATTATGTCAATTTCAAGCCTTCTAAAATTGCTTTGTATGGTCCACATCTCCCTTTCACGTTTCAAATGCTGGCGTTTCACCTATAGATGGCAGTAAACGGCCACTATGTGAAGGTTTAATTAAAAATTGCTTTAATACAGATAAGCTCCTGCGACAACACTGCAGCAGTGATGACCAAATTCTGCAGCATTGGGAGGGAAAATATTTCATTATACAGCTTATATTCATTCTCAGTATAGTCAAATTAATATTAGTAATTCCCTGCAATCCATTCAGCTGCAATGTCTTGTGTAATTTAGTATTCAAAGTTCAAAGTAAATTTACCATCAAAGTACATGAGAGAGACCAGTCAAATACAGGCAGTCGGTGCTGAACACCCGCTCACCTCCCACTTTCATCTTTTTATCTCAATTTTGTTCAACTCTTTAATCAGCAAGATTGGTGAGAAATGGAGTCAATCATGGTCTCGCACCCTAACCCCAGGCTTCTTAGTCTACAGACCGCACAGTCTGCACGAACCCTCAACAAATTCCCTCAGTCAGCAAAGTACCAGATCAGACGGCCTGAAGACATAACATCAAAATGTAATTCGCAGGTTCCAACAGAGGCAGAATCATATTTGAAAGAAGTAAAAGGAGCAGTTTTGCGAACTGTCTGAAAGACATAACCATTGCCCACATTCTTTGCTAGCGCTGTCTTCTTCCCACTGAATTAAGCATTCTTTAATGCATTACAGAGTATATGTAAAAGTACGTAAATGGCATACTTCATCATGCCACCGCGTGATACGTGTGTGTCTCACTTTAAAGTTAACATGAAATTAGACTCACGTTTCAGACTTCCGTCTTTTTCTTTCAATTAGTTTAATGACTTGGAGTTAGAAATATAACAGTGGCGACAAGTTATTTTTAAAATGAACCCCAGACGACTATCCACCTGTTGAAGTACAGCGAGATGTTAAAGTTAAAAATAAAGCTCACCACGAAATGGTTGAGTTTTAAAAAAGCACAGCACAATTTTTCTTGTTCTTCAGGGCAGAACATTTTCTTCGCAAGGACATCTGATGATGGAATCATTCGTCATTGAGAACCCCAGTCACCTGGGATGTGACCTCTTCTCATTGCCATCTTCAGTGAAGAGGTACAGGGACCTGAAGACACACACTTAACATTTTAGGAACAGCTTATTTCCCTCCACCATCAGATTGCTGAATGGACAATGGACCCATGAACACTACCACATTATTTTTTTCTCTCCTTGCACTTCTTATATAATTGTAATTTTAAGTTTTTTATGTATTGTAGTGTATTGTACTGCTACTGCAAAAAAAAACAAATTTCACAAAGCACGTCAGTAATATTAATTCTGATTCTGATTCTAACCTAGCACTGGAAATCTCACTCACCAGTCGTAAGTCCAATGGGAACTTTGCAGGATCCAGAAACTGTAATCAGTTAGTTAACAGCAAAGAAATGTGTCCATCGGCAGTAGCTGTTGGATATAAACAGCAGGTAAGAAGGCTTTATAAAACAATTCATTTGACATAACTCACAATTTAAATCATTTTGGCACTGGAGATTGTACAGTAGCTGTACTGTTAGGAAAGACTTGAATTAAAACTTCATATTATCATTCTCTCAAGAAAAGAGAATCAAAAACTCGAGGGCAAACGCTTAAGGCGAGAGGAAAAAGTTTTATAAAAGCACCTAAGGGGCAATTACTCCATGTTAGAACAAGTTGCCAGTGGGAGTGGTTGAGGCAGGTATATTAACAACATTTAAAAGACACTGGGGCAGGAACATGGATAGGGAAGGTTTAGCAGGATATTAGCCGAAAGCAGGCAAATGGGAGCGGCTTAATTGGGCACCTTGGATGAGTTGGGCCGAAGGACCTGTTTCTATTCTGTATTACTCGATGAATCCATAAATCTATAAACTGGGAAAGTGTGCCAATCAATGGCAGATGGCCAAGTGCAAAAATGTTGCATTTTGGTAAATTAAACCAGGGCAGCACCCACACAGTAAACCCTGGAAAGTGTTATAAAATAGAGATACTCAAGGCTAAAATTACATACAGTATTTCCCCAAAAGAGGTGATGCAGATTGACCTGGAAGTGAAGAATTCATTTAATATAGGACCATAAGACATAGGAACAGAATTCAACCACCTGGCCCATCGAGTCTTCTCCGCTATTCTATCATGGTTGATTTATTATCCCTCTTAATCCCATTCTTCTGCTTTCTCCAGGTAACCTTTGATACCCTTACTAATCAAGAGCCTATCAAACTCTAATTTAAATATACCCAATGACCTGGAATCCACAGCCGTCTGTGGTAATGAAGTCCAGAGATTCCCCACTCTCTGGCTAAAGAAATTCCTCCTCATCTCTGTTCGAAAGAAATGTCCTTCTATTCCGAGGCTCTGCCCTCTAGTCCTAGATTCCCACACTATAGGAAACATCCACTCTATGTCCACTCTTTCTACGTTTTTCAATATGCATTAAGTTTCAATGAGATTCCCCTTAATTCTTCTAAACACCAGGAATACAGGACAGGGGTGTGTGGAGCCCTTCAAAATTCTGTTTGCTTTGTGGATGCAGCGTGTAGTGTAAATGTCCGTGATGGCAGGAAGAGAGACCCCGATGATCTTCTCAGCTGACCTCACTATCCGCTGCAGGGTCTTGCAATCCGAGATGGTGCAATTTCCAAACCAGGCAGTGATGCAGCTGCTCAGGGTGCTCTCAATACAACCCCTGTAGAATGTGATGAGGATGGTGTGGGGGGGTGGGAGATAGACTTTCCTCAGCCTTCGTAGAAAATAGAGACACTGCTGGGCTTTCTTTGCTATGGAGCTGGTGTTGAGGGACCAGGTGAGATTCTCCGCCAGGTGAACACCAAGAAATTTGGTGCTCTTAACGATCTCTAACGAGGAGGTGTCGATGTTTAGCGGGGAGTGGTCGCTCCGTGCCCTCCTGAAGTCAACAACCATCTCTTGTTTTGTTCACATTAAGAGACAGGTTGTTGGCTCTGCACCAGTCCATTAGCCGCTGCACCTCCTCTCTGTAAGCTGACTCGTCGTTCTTGCTGATGAGACCCACCACAGTCGTGTCATCGGTGAACTTGATGATGTGGTTCGAGCTGTGTGTTGCAGCACAGTCGTGGGTCAGCAGAGTGAACAGCAGTGGACTGAGCACGCAGCCCTGGGGAGCCCTCGTGCTCAGTGTGATGGTGTTGGAGATGCTGCTCCCGATCTGGACTGACTGAGGTCTCCCAGTCAGGAAGTCTAGGATCCAGTTGCAGAGGGAGGTGTTCAGGCCCAGTAGGCTCAGCTTTCCAGTCAGTTTCTGAGGGATGATTGTGTTGAATGCTGTGAAGTCTATGAACAGCATCCGAACGTATGTGTCTCTTTTGTCCAGGTGGGTTAGGGCCAGGTGGAGGGTGATGGCAATGGTGTCATCTGTTGAGCAGTTGGGATGGTATGCAAACTGCAGGGGGTACAGTGAGAGGGGCAGCAGGGTCTTGATATGCCTCATGACGAGCCTCTCGAAACACTTCATGATGATGGATGTGAGTGCAAGGGGACGGTAGTCATTTAGGTAGGACACCGAAGACTTCTTCGGCACAGGGATGATGGTGGCGTCCTTGAAGCACGTTGGAACGGTGGCGCTGCTCAGGGAGATGTTGAAGATGTCCTTCTCCCTCCTGCCATCTGGGAAAAAGCATCAAAGCATTTGGGCTCTCATGACCAGACTATGTAACAGTTTCTTCCCCCAAGCTATCAGACTCCTCAATACCCGAAGCCTGGACTGACACCTTGCCCTACTGTCCTGTTTATTATTTATTGTAATGCCTGCACTGTTTTGTGCACTTTATGCAGTCCTGGGTAGGTCTGTAGTCTAGTGTAGTTGTTTTTTTTCTTTCTGTGTTGTTTTTTACGAAGTTCAGTCCAGTTTTTGTACTGTGTCATGTAACAACATGGACCTGAAAAACGTTGCCTCATTTTTGCTATGTACTGTACACAGCAGTTATGGTCGAAATGAGAATAAAAGTGACTTGACTTGACTACAGGCTCAGAGCCATCAAACACTCTTCATACATTAACCATTTCATTGCCAGGATCATTCTCGTAAACCTCCTCTGGACCCTCTCCAGTACTAGTCTATCCTTTCCTAGATAAGGGGCCCAAAACTGCTCACAATACTCCAAGTGCAGTCTGACCAATGCCTCATAAAATCTCAGCATTACATCCTTGCTTTTAAATATTCAGTGGCCACTTTATACGTTCAGTGTTCATGGGTTCATTGTCCATTCAGAAATCTGATAATGGAAGGAAAGAAGCTGTTCCTAAAACGTTAGGTACACCTGTACACCTGCTTGTTAATACAAATATCTGATCAGCCAATCACGTGGCAGCAATTCACTGCATAAAAGCATACAGACATGGTCAAGAGGTTCAGTTGTTGTTCAGATGAAACACCAGAATGGGGACGGAAATGTGATCTCAGTGACTTTGACCGAGGAATGGTTGTAGGCGCCAGACGGGGTGGTTTGAGTATCTCAGAAACTGCTGATCTCCTGAGAATTTCACCCACAACAGTCTCCAGAGTTTACAGAGAATGGTGCAAAAAACAAAATAAAATCCAGTGGATGGCAGTTCTGTGGGCAAAAATGCCTTGTTAATGAGAGAGGTTAGAGGAGGATGACAGGAAGGTGACAGTAACTCAAATAACCACACATTACAACAGTGGTGCGCAGAAGAGCAGCTCTGAACGTGGAACATGCTGAACCTTGAAGTGTTTGGGCTACAACAGCAGAAGACCACGAACATACACTCAGGTACCAGAGACACCTAACAAAGCAGCCACTGAGTATACACTCCAGGTTTCCTAAATGAGTCTGGAAGCCTCGGTGTTCTGAGCACAGAAGCGATGGGGTTACTACTGAGCTGAGGCTAATCACCAGCTTCACTGTCACTGGGCCGCTAAAATGTGTGTCTTCAGCTCTGATGCAGAATGCTAACTAACAGAGAGCACCTGATATCTGGAATGTGCTGGTGAAGCAATGGGTGGAATTGATAAAATTATTACGTTTAAGGAACTTTCAGAGAGACATTCAAATGGACAAGGCACTGCAGGACGGAGACCTGACACAGATAAACGGGATTAATATAGATAGGCGAGAGGGTCCGCAGGCACAGGGTGTGCTGAAAGCGTTGTTTCTCTGCTATATGAATCTATGACTCAATAAAATTCAGACTCAGATTCAACTATTTGTCACTTTGACGTTGAAACAAACAGTGAAATGAGTTGTTTGCATTAACAACCAACACAGCTAAAGGAAGTGCTTGGGGGACGGCCTGCAAGTGTCACTATATATTCTGGCACTGGCATGGCAGGTCCACATGGACCAGCAGAACAACACAAGCAGCGACAGCAGCAACAATAACAGTCTATTAGGTACCTAATGAAGTGGCCACCATTCGCAGACAGGAAGCACAGCGCCTGGGGGCAGTCTCAAATCCTTAGCATCGCGGAGAGAGGAGATCCCAGACTATCCGGACCAGCGTTTAAATTGTCCGTGTCTCGCACTGGGAACTGGGCCCCGTATGGCGAATCGCTCTGGGCCCAGATCTTGCTGCCGGAGAAGCCATTCTCAACCTCTCCAAATCAACTCGGAAACCGGAGCAATCTCACTTCACCCGACTCTCAACACCGTGCCTTTCCAGTCTAACTGGGTCAGCGTTTAGATTGTCCAAACAGCATGTTGAAACTCACAAACAAGCTGCCATCAGGAAGGAGGTACAGAAGTGTAAAGACACAAGCTCAGCAATTCAGGAACAGCTACTTCCCCTCTGCCAGCAATTTCTAAATGGACTTTGAACCCATGAACACTAACTCACGACTTTTTTATTCTCTTTTTTCATTACACATGTAATTGTGTGTGTGTGTGTGTATATACTTACTGCAATTTAGATTTTTATTATTATGTACTGTATTGCAATGTACTGCTGCCACATAACAACAAGTTTCATGGCATATGTCGGTGATATTAAACCTGATTCTGAAATGAGTTGCCAGAGGAAGTGATAGAGACAGAAACAATTACAACATTTAAAAGCCTTTTAGACAGGTGCCTAATGCCCTTCCCTTGGACAACATCGGTGGCGTGGAGAGGGGAGACTTGCAGCTTGGGTAACTCCCGGTCTTCCATAAAAAACCCTTGCCCAGGCTTGCGCCCTGGAAACTTTCCAAGGCGCAAATCCATGGTCTATCGAGACTAACAGAGGCCCACACTACGCTACAGACAGGTGCACGGATTGGGCAAGTTCAAAAAGATGTCGGCCAAATGCAGGCAAATGCAACCAGATTGGGGACTAACGAGTTGGTCCAAATGGCCTGTTTCTGTTCTGTTTAACACTGTGATTCTGGGACTTCGACACAGCATCTTTCATAACCCCAAATGTTTCAAAGCAGAAATATGGAAAATCTCTGAATGTAGAAGAGCAAGTTGATAAAAACCATATTGCCACTTTTGGAATTGTGACGTGGAGGTAGGCATTGGTTAGGGGTGTTTGGGGTGTCCTGGGAGGGGTAGCACCTCTGGTGAAGGGGCTTGTCATGTCCATTCTGAGACAGCCCACTCACCTCTGACACTCTGCTCTCACCTGTGGCTCCAAGAAGCTATTTGCATGCGACAGCGGCCACACCCCAGTAGACCGCTTCGACAGGCGGGCTAAACCGGGTGAAGGTGTCCGGTGAATCTCATACCCTGGTGTTTTAGGGATACGCCTGTCCTAGCGTGCGAAGCCATCTCCGACGGATTGGGCGGTTGAGATCCAACAAGGCGGTACTGCAACGCTCCGTGGAGAGCGAAGGGCACGACGAGGCACAGAAGACGTCGCGGTCATCCACTGCATCCAAGGAAGATCCCAGTTCACGGTACTTGTTTGTACCACTGGAGGCAAACTTCTGAGGTCGAGAGGGTGGAACTGCCCCAGTGCAATGGCTCTTCCACGCAGGTCTCCTGTCATCGTCGGACGCCACAGACATTGAATGGATTGGTTAGGCAGTGGGAAAAACCCGCTACCTTTCTTTAAATTGTGCAGAGATTGAGCAATGGTGTAATATTTTACACCAAAAGATGTCACCTGTGGCAACACAACTTTCCTACAGTACTGCTTGGGAAATAACAAACTGGGTTTTGTGCTTAAGACTCTGGGAAGAGACTCAAACTCACAATACTGTTGAATTCAGGTAATACCTTTCATGTAATAAATTCCCTTGGGTGTTTCAATGCTGTGAGCCTCAGCAGGTTTCAGGCTCTGTGACCAAAGGCAGTCGTTGAAGAATAGGCTTTAAGGAACACCCTGGGGAGGCACGCTAGCGTCACAGTCAGCGTAACGCTATTATAGCGCCAGTGATCCAGGTTTAATTCTGCAGCTGTCTGTAAGAAGTTTGTACATTCTCCCCGTGACCACTTGGGTTTCCTTTGGGCTTCAAGTCAAGTCACTTTTATTGTCATTTCGACCATAACCGCTGGTACAGTGCATAGTAAAAACGAGACAATGTTTTTCAGGACCATGGTGCTACATGAAACAATACAAAAACTACACTGAACTACGTAAAACAACACAAAAAAACTACTCTAGACTACAGACCTACACAGGACTGCATAAAGTGCTCAAAATAGTGCAGGCATTACAATAAATAATAAACAAGACAATAGGCACAGTAGAGGGCAGTAGGTTGGTGTCAATCCAGGCTCTGGGTATTGAGGAGTCTGATGGCTTGGGGGAAGAAACTGTTACAAAGTCTGGTCGTGAGAGCCCAGATGTTAGCAGACTTCCTGCTCTATTCCAAAGACGTACAGGTTAGTAGGATAATTAGTCATATGGTTGAGTAGTGCGGACTTGTTGGACTCAAAAGACCCGTTACTGCGCTGTATCTCTAAGAAACTGACAGATATCCAGATATCAGAGGGAGATAGAGAGGCTAAGCCAGGCAATTTTGGAGCTGAAGGCACAGCCACCAATGACAGACCAATCAAAACCAGAGTTGCAAGAGGCCACAATTAGAGTCAAGCAGATATGTTAGTGTAATGTAAGGATGGGAGGGGAGATGCTACAGAGGATTTGGAAAAGTATGTCAAAAGTATTTTGAAATCAAGGTCTTGCTCTACAAAGTGTCAATCTACATCAGCAAGATCAGCGGTGATAAAGCAGAAGAAACAATGTGAATCAGCACTGTGGTCCGAGTGTGTGTAAAGTTCAGAGTGTATACTATGAGAGTTATGCCTCATTAACTGATTTCAAGATATTGGAAATACTGATTCCAATTAGCAATGGTTTCATTTAATTTTAATTTAGAGATACAGCACGGTAACAGGCCCTTCTGGCCCAATGAGCTCACACCACCCAACCACACCCACGTAACCCATACATCTTTGGAAAATAGGAGAAAACCAGAGCACCCGGAGGAAACCTACAGGACCACAGGGGAACATACAGGTTTCTCACAGCCAGCAGCGGGAATTGAACTCGAGTTGCTGGCCCTGTAATAATATCAGATTGCTACGTGACATTGTTCTTCATTAAACAAACATCTGCTATGAGGGATAACATCTTTCCTGTGGTTTAATTCCACACGGCAGGCTGATTTTGTCCAGGTCTGCACTGAAGCATTCATAGCAAATTTGCAGGTAAACATTGAACACATAATGCAATTCTTAAAGGGGTACACAGTCCGTGTTAGATAGACCACCTCTGGAGAACAGTAAAGTATTTGTCCACAAGTACCAAGGTTATGATTGAGATTTCCATCAGAAGGCAAGATGAGACAAAAAAGAATCAGGCAATATTATGAGGGTGGACTTGGTACTGTTACACATGCAGTACGTACCTTACAATTCTGCTCAACAGTTTATCTCATACAACATTGCAAAATGCCCCCAGAGTTGCATTAGACTTCAACTTTTTTATCTAGATCACACTTAACATTCCGACCTTCATGATAAAGTTTCTCCAGGTCATCTCTTGGTCATCCCAGCCAATAAAATCTTCTCCAACCTTTGTACCATCCAATGTGGCCTCTTGCTGATGACTGCCAGTTTAATCTCCTCAGCACTGGCTAAAATCAGGTTGTGGCTGCCCAAACTTTTATCCAGCTCTGTAATGGAATGCTAAAGTTAGCTTGCCAGAAACCCCTGGCACCGAAATACAGATTATTATCATGCAGCTCACTTAATCTGCATTGGTGTGATGCCTTTCTCAGCCTGTTAATACATTGTGTATTTCTGAACTGCAGTCTCTATGGTGACGAATAAAATCAGGGGCACTGCAATGTCCCACAAAACAGCAACATGATAATAAATAGTCTTTTTTTAAAAAATGATGTTAATTGGCCACAATACCAAGGGCCATGCCCTATTTGTCTTAAAAATAGCATCATGCACTCTTTCGCGTCCATGTGGAATTGTAGATGGAGCCTGGGTTTAACATCTCGTCCAAAAATTTTCACCTCTGACAGGGCAGCACTCCTTCAGTCCTTCATGGGAGGAAAAATAGATATTAATTTTTATTTTAGAGATAGCAGACAGTAACAGGCCCTTCCAGCTCAATGAGTCTGCAACGTCCAATTACACCATGTGACCAATTAACTGGCCAACCTGCACAGCTTTGGTCTGTGGGAGGAAACCCATGTGGTCATGCGAAGAATATACAAACTCCTTACAGACAGTGTGAGTTTTGTAATTAATAAGTTAGTAAGTACCAAACAAAATTTGCCACTCCAGAGATTCAACCAACATCATTTTATTTCAGTAACCTTTGCTATCAGGAATAGCATATACCAAGGAATACCAATGGCATGGCAGAAAAGGGGAAGAGGCCTTATGCAGTGAGTATATAGAGTTAGAAAAGATGTTGAAGAGAAGGACCTCCAAGGTTGTAATCTCCAGATTACTCCTGTACCAGGGGTTAGTGCAGGTTGGAATTCGGTGATTACGAGGATGAAGGCGAGACTACGGAGGTGGTGCAAGGGGCAGGGTTTCAAGTTGTTGGATCACCGGAACCTTTTCTGGGGAAGGAACGATGTGTAAAAGAGGAATAGGTTGCACCCGAACTAGAGGGGAACCAACATCCTGGCCGCGAGGTTTGCTGCTGCTGCTGCTGGGGAGAGCTTAAACTAGTTTTGCAGGGCAGAAGTATGTTTAGCTTCAGAAGTTAGGATCAAATGAAGCACATGAGGAGTATAAAGAGCCCCAAGTCAGTAAAAGAAGGTTCTGAGCAGAAGGTAGAAAGCAGGAACAATATTGAAAGGCAAAATCAAAATAACAGGTATGATAGTTAAAAGTGTGTATATTTTAAGTGAGTATTATGTGTAAGGGTGATGAGCTTAGAGCATGGATCAGTATATGGAACTATGATGCTATAGCAATTACTGAAACTTGGTTGAGAGAGGGGCAGTAATGGGTGATTAATGTACCAGGTTTTCAAATTTTTTAGATAATAAAGAGAAAGAGGCCTGCAGGGGGGAGGGTGGTAGTTACTAATATTAGAGCTGAACTCAGGGAGACGTAATGGGGAGGTTCAGACACTGAGTTCATTGGGTGGAACTCAGGATTAGGAAGGGGGCAATCACACTGATGGTAATGTACTACACACCCCAAATAGCCACCGGGACACTAAGGTACAGATATGTAATCAGATTAAGAAAATGTGTAAAAATAAAAGGGTTGTTGTCATGGGGGATTTCAACTTCCCTAATATAAACTGGGACTTTCTTATTGTAAGGGGTTTAGATGGGGCAGAATTTGTTAAGTGTATATAGGAAGGTTCGTTAAACAAAAATGTGGACAGTCCAATGAAAGGAGGGGCTGTACTGGACCTGGTGTTGGATAATGAACCTGGCCAGGTGACTGAACTTTCAGTGGGTGAGCAGTTAGGGAATCGTGATCACAACTCCTTAACGTTCAGGATAGTTATAGATAAGGATAGGAATGGTGCTTTTGAGAGTAGGTGTAGGGCAAGTGAAAAGGGTATCGAGCAGGGACTAAGAAGAGTTTATTGGGAACACCTTTTCTCTGACAGGGAGAGGGAGAGGGTGGGAAAATCTGCTTGGTTGCAGAGAATGTGACTAAAGTACTTAATGAGTGCTTTGCTTCGGTATTTACCAAAGAAAAGGATATGAAGGACATGGAAATCAGTACTGAGTGTATAAATATGTTAGGGCATTTGGAGGTCAAGGAGGAGGAAGTGTTGGGCCTCCTAATGAGTATTAAGGTGACTAAGTTCCCCAGGGCCTGATGGGATTTACCCTGGTTATTGAGAGAGGCAAGAGACGAGGTTGCTGGGGCCTTCGCTAGTATCTTTGTGTCCTCTCTAGCCTCAGGCGAGGTCCCAGAGGACTGGCGAGTGGCTGATGTTGTACCTCTATTTGAGAAGAGAATGAGGGGAAATCCTGGGAACTATAGACCGGTGAGTTTTGTGTCAGTTGCAGGGAAACTGCTGGAGAGAATTCTTAGGGATAGGTTACATGAGCATTTGGAAAGCCAGAGCCTAATCAGGGAGGGCATCATGGCTTTGTACGGGGGAGGTCGTGCCTTACCAACTGGATAGAGTTTTTTGACAAGGTGATGAGAAAGATTGATAAGGATAGGGCAGTGGATATTGCCTATATAGATTTTAGACAGGCGTTTGACAATATTGACACCTTTTGATTGGCCATCCATTACTAAGCTTATTTCAGATTTGTGGATATGTATGAGTGCCTTAACGTTCCAAAGGAACTAAGTATTAAAGACTTTGACTAGTTGTGGTTCAGAACTATGAAATTGAATGAGATGTTCTGCAATTCAAAGTTCAAAGTAAATTTTATTGATAAATTACAAAAATGCACCATATAAAATGCACCATATACAGCCCCGAGATTCATTTTCTGGCAGGCATTCACAGTAGATACAAAGAAACAATAGAATCAATTAAAAAATTACACACAAACAACCAATTTGGAAACGCAAAAAAGAAAAAAAAAAGCACAAGTAACATAGAGACCTTGAACTGTAGATTCCTCGAGAGTGAGTCCGTAGTTTGAAGAATCAGCTCAGTGCTGGGATGGAGTTATCCACAAGTTCAGGATCCAGTTTACTCTCCAAAATGCTTTTCAGTAGCAACAGAATTAACATTCACTGATTCTGCAGTTAACAATTATATTTCAAAATTAGTTTTATTTGGCACATGTATATCGAGACATCGAGTGAAATGTATCATTTGTGTTAATGACCAGCACGGTTTGAGGATGTGCTGGAGGCAGCCTACAGGTGCTGCCATGCTTCCAGCACCAACATAGCATACCCACAATTCACTAACCCCAACCCATGCAACTTGGGAGTGAGGGAGGAAACTGGAGCACCCAGAGGAAGCCCACATGATCACGAGGAGAATGTACAAACTCTTTACAGTCAGCAATGGGACTTGAACCTGGGTCACTGCCATTGTAATGGCATTAATCTAACCACTACAACACCGTGTTGCCTAACACAGGTTTGTGTGAAACTTTATATGAAGAGCTTGATGAGGCAACAGAAGGCAAGCATGCAAAACCACGTGTGTCCATGATGGCACCACCATGGTGGGTCTCATCAGCAAGAACGACGAGTCAGCTTACAGAGAGGAGGTGCAGCGACTAACAGACTGGTGCAGAGCCAACAACCTGTCTCTGAATGTGAACAAAACAAAAGAGATGGTTGTTGACTTCAGGAGGGCACGGAGCGACCACTCCCCGCTGAATAGTGACGGCTTCTCAGTAGAGATCGTTAAGGGCACCAATTTTCTTGGCGTTCACCTGGCAGAGAATCTCACCTGGTCTCTCAACACCAGCTCCACAGCAAAGAAAGCCCAGCAGCGTCTCTACTTTCCGCGAAGGCTGAGGAAAGTCCATCTCCCATCCCCCCCCCCATCCTCACCACATTACAGGGGTTGTATTGAGAGCATCCTGAGCAACTGCATCACTGCCTGGTTTGGAAATTGCACCATCTTGGATCGCAAGACCCTGCAGCGGATAGTGAGGTCAGCTGAGAAAATCTTAGGGGTCTCTCTTCCTGCCATCACAGACATTTACACTACACGCTGCATCCACAAAGCAAACAGCATTATGAAGAACCCCATGCACCCCTCATACAATCTCTTCTCCCTCCTGCCGTCTGGGAGAAGGCTCCGAAGCATTCGGGCTCTCATGACCAGACAATGTAACAGTTTCTTCCCCCAAGCTATCAGACTCCTCAATACCCGAAGCCTGGACTGACACCTTGCCCTACTGTCCTGTTTATTATTTATTGTAATGCCTGCACTGCTTTGTGCACTTTATGCAGTTCTGGGTAGATCTGTAGTCTAGTGTAGTTGTTGTGTGTTTTTTTCTCTGCATTTTTTTTTTAAACGTAGTTCAGTCTAGTTTTTGTACTGTGTCATGTAACACCATGGCCCTGAAAAACGTTGTCTCATTTTTACTATGTACTGTACCAGCAGTTATGGTCGAAATGACAATAAAAGTGACTTGACTTAACTTGAAAACCAGTTCCTTGCCAGGCAGATTCAATTATAATTTACATAATACTATATTCCAGTTCATCCAGTGACAAGTCAATAAGAATGCTCCCCAGAAATAAATAGTTGATCATCAAGAACATAGAATAGTTTAGGACAGTACAGGTCCTTTGGTCCTTGATGTTGTACCAACCTTTTAACCTACTCCAAGGTCAATCTAATCCTGCCATTCCACATCACCCTCCATTTTTCTTTCACCCATTTGACTATCTAAATGTCCCTAATGTATCTGCGTCCACCACTGGGAATGGATTCCATGCACTTATTACTCGGTGTAATAAACCTGACATCTCCCCTATACTTTCCTGCAATTACCTTAACATTTTGCCTTCTTGTGCTAGACATTGCCACCATGGGGAAAAAGACACTGTCTGTCCACTTTATGGATGCCTCCTATCCTACATCTCTATCAAATGACCTCTCAACCTCCTTCGATCCAAAGAGAAAAGCCCTAGCTCACTCAGTCTTTCCTCATAAGACATGCTCTCTAATCCAGGCAGCATCTTGATAAACCTCCTCTGTAAACTCTCTAAAGCTTCCACAGCCTTCCTGTAATGAGGCGACCAGAACTGAACACTACCTTCCTAGTGTGGTCTAACCAGAGATTTATAGAGCTTCAACAAGGTAACCAAAGTCTAGGAGCAGTTGGGTGAGGCTGGCTGGCTGAATGGGTGAACAAGGACTGTGGATGAGAGCCAGGATTAAATAGGTTACAGGTAATAAGTTAGGTATAAGTGGCTGGTGACTTCTGTGAGCTGAATGGAGTCTGAGAGGAGTCTGCATGTGCAGCCTGAAAGGACCCAGCTCCCCTGCCCTCTACAGCCAGCCTGTGACGGCCCAGGATGATCCAGATGGGTTCGGTGGAATTCCTTAAAGAGCACAGGATCCAAAATGTAACTGAATGGCACCCAAGACCCCTCCTCCGAGCCATACCATTCCCGGTCAACAAGGTACTACACACCCTATCCACAGCAATGTGAATCCATCAGCCAGCAGACTGTGTACACTGGACCACCTTGCACCATCCTAGGTTCTGGAGGTGCAGGCTCAGGTGGATTGAAAGGTCTGTGGACAATGGGCTTGAGGCTGGATGTGTTAAAGCTAGGCTTGATCCTGAGGAATGGTGGCAGCTGGAGACTGTAAGCGCCTGGATTGCTGTTATGGGTAATCTTGACAGACTGGGGCAAGAGCTTATGGGAGTGAGTGCGCAGGGGCAGATCTAGGGCAGACAGCCAGACATGGTCCCCAGTCCTTGGAGAAGGTGAGGTAGGTCAACACATACCTGTGTAACATGTCTCAGAGGATCTTGTTAATGAAGGTTTGAAAAATGGTTGGAAAGCTAGAAGGGCACCACCAAGTACTCATAGTGGCCAGTGGTGTTATGAGTGCCATATTCCATTCACCTCCTGGCAAATGCAGTCTCCATGAAGGGGAGAGGACAGCTGTTCTTAATGGAGATTTTGTTTAGTCAATGCAAGGCTAAAAATGCTTATCTTTCCTTTTGACGGAGAAGAACTCTGCAACATCTGGGGACTGGGATGGTCGAATGAAGCCATGCTGTAGTGCTTCAGTGATGTCATCATTCACGGCTCTAGTCTCAGGAAGGGAAAGGTAGAACAGACGACCTTAGGGAGGAGTTCCATCACTCATGCGGTCTGTGATACGGCTGAGCACTGGCTTCCCCCTTACTGAAGCTGATGTCTAAGTTGTGGCACAACACTGGGAGTTTGGTGAGGTTGAGGGTTTCCTCCATCGATGGTGAAGTCAACTGAGATTGCAGGCAGGTGGTCCGGCAGTGGGAACTGGATAAACCGGGTGAAGTGAGAGTCGTGAGCGGAGAGCCAGATTAACCCAAGAGGAGAAGATGGGCGAGTAGATCAGAAGGAATTGGATGCCCTCGTAAGTTCTTATGTGCAGGCAGTGTGCACACTCTGACCATTCCAGACCCCAAGGGACATCCATTAATGGCCGTGGTGCAGAAGGGGTGAGAGATAGCCTCAGGAGGGAGTCTGGTCCAGAGTGTTATCTGCTGTGCCGGAATCCACCAGGGCTTCCTGTACATAGAGCCATTGGTACGCGGACGAGGCAGAGAGAGTGAAGCTGGAATGAGGGGATGGGGGAAGCTTACCAGATAGAAGCCCCCTCGTCTCTACCTGGTTGGGATGTTTGCCAGATGCGGTGAGCATATGAGGTGTGGGTAACTGGCTGCTCCACGGTAAGCACACAAATTTTTTCTCTACCAACACTCAAGCTCTTGGAGTGGGGGGAAGTCAGGGTTAAGGGAGTTCTCCCTGACTGTATGGGTTCTAGAGGCTTTGAAAGAAAACTGGGGCTCTACCTGATGACCAGGAGGGTTGTCCCATAGGATACCTGTCAATACAGAGGGCCAGAGTGATGAGGCTTTCAAGGTCAATGGGCATCTCCCAGGTAGACCACTCGTCTTTCAAGCACTCTGAGAAGCTGTGATGATTTTGGGCCAGCAACATGTCCGTATTCCAGCTGCACACCACCACGAGGATCCTGAATTCCATGGTGTAATCCAGCACAGAGTGGGAAAAGTATCTGTTCTGCTGCCTCCCTTCCACTTCCCCCAGTAGTTGAAAATCCGCAGCACGTCAGGGGTGAATTCCTCGTATTGGTTGTGAACGAGGGTTTATTGTCCCAGTTAGCAGTGGCCCAGGTCAGAGCTCAACCCTGAGAGAAATGACAAAGGCAATCTTGGCTTGGTCCACATCATGCCGAGATGGCTGGAGCTTGAAGTATAAGATGTACTGGGACGGGAAGTTGGGAATCCATTGAAGTGTTCAGGCACTGGAATCCAGGGCTCAGAGGGAGGAGGTTGACAGGTGCAGCATTGCTATATCGAGACGGAGAGTTGGAAGAAAGTGGCAAGCAGATGGTTAATGGTTTATTGTTGGTTCTGGACCGTGTGCTCATGTCCTTGGACAAATCCTCTAGGTAAGCAAACTCTACTGGGTCAATCGATGGTTCACTCATCCTGGCAGGAAATGTAGAAGAGGTTTGACCCAAAGAAAGAACAGTGGTATCGACAGCAGTGAGTGACAACTAACTTTAATAATAAACTCCAAAATAACAAACCATGAGGGCCAACAAAACAAGATAACAGATTCTTAACACAACAAGGTAACTGAAGGCAAGGAACAATTGGTTAAGGCTGGCTAGTTGACCTGAGTGAACAAGGACTGTGGATGAGAGCAGATGATGAGTTAGAAATGAGTGGCAGGTGACTCCTGTAAGCTGGGTGGAGACTGACAATGACTAATGAAGGCCAATACGTCATTCACTTTCTTAACCACCCTATCAACCTACACAGCAACTTTGCCAGACCTATGGACATGGACCCCAAGATCCCTCTATTCATTTACACGGCTTAGAATCCTTTAACCATGCACTCTGCCTTAAAGTTCGACCATCCAAAGTGTATCAATTCACACTTCTCTGGGTTGACCTCCAGATCCCCAGAAGTTCTAAACATTACACAGTGAGAAAATCCAAGCCAGTATTCCAACACCCACCGGGCTAGATGTTCCTGGCATTACCAGAGGAGCATAGGAGGCACTATCTCCACAAATACCAGGAAATCTGCAGATGCTGGAAATTCAAGCAACACATACAAAATGCTGGTGGAACGCAGCAGGCCAGGCATCATCTATAGGAAGAAGTACAGTCAACATTTTGGGTCGAGACCCTTCGTCAGGACTAACTGGAAGAAAAGATAGTAAGAGACTTGAAAGTGGGAGGGGAGGGGGAGGTCCAAAATGATAGGAGAAGGCGGGAGGGGGAGAGATGAAGCTAAGAGCTGGAAAGTTAATTGGCAAAAGGGATACAAGGCTAGAGAAGGGAGAGGATCATGGGACAGAAGGCCTAGGGAGAAAGAAAGGGGGAGAGGAGCAACAGAGGGAGATGGAGAACAGGCGAGGAGTGATTGTGAGAGGGACAGAGAGAGAGAGAAAAAAGGGGAAATAAACAAATAAACAAACAAATAAGGGATGGGGTAAGAAGAGGAGGAGGGGCATTAACGGAAGTTAGAGAAATTAATGTTCATGCCATCAGATTGGAGGCTACCCAGACGGAACATAAGGAATATAAGGAGGCACTATCTCCTCCATGTTGAATCCAACTGCAGATACCCAGTTTATTTAGACTTCAAGCTGCTTGCTTGTCTGCCTCCATGCCTGTAACAAAGAATATTTTAAAATCTGTTCCATGTTCTTTTCTGATTCTGCAAGTGGCATTCTCAAATGTATTCTCCAAAAAAAAGCCTCTACACAGGTGTTAAAACACAAGAAATCACTCTATTAGTTATATAAGATGCGCAATACAGAAAGAAAAACAAAAGGTTAATGAAGTAGCATTTCTGAAAACAAACTAATACTTATCATCCACTAAATAAGCTAATCTACCGCATGTCAGAGAGAAACAGATCTGAAAAACTTTCACGCCACCTTGTCTCTCTTTCTGTATATCATCCTCTCAACATACTTGACTCTCTCTTCTCCATCTCATATTCATGGCCCAGCCAAAGAGCAGATTCCCTCAGTGCACAAAGTAAAGTGCCCCTTTTTATACCTTTCAACACTGTACTATAACTCTTACCCCAGTGTTTTCACATCAATTGGTAGCTGCACCTGTACAAAGACATCACCTTCCTTAGACAAACATGTATTCATCATTATTTACTCTCAAGGCTGTAGGCTTGTATGCGTTCAACTTTCTCAAAACAATCCTACGTCATTTTGTCTTACAAACTTCTATTTTATTTTAACATATAACAAGGAGGATTCAAATTTAACACTTTTCTTTTAATGACTACGTACATCAAGTAGTAAGTAATCAAATCAGAGTTTTTATTATTGATACAGCATGGATCAATCCTTCTGGCCCATCAATCCGCAACCCTGACAACTCCCTCATTTAGCTCTAACCTAATCACTGGACAATTTACAATGACTTACTAACCAGTACATCTTTAGACTTTGGGAAGAAACTGGAACACCCAGAGAAAATTCATATGGTCACTGAGAGAACATACAAACTCCTTACAAATAGTGATGGAATTGAACTCTGACATCCAGAACTTTAATAGCGGTGTGAAACTGAATAATGAGGTAGAGTTCAGAAATTCAGAAATCTAGAGATACGAAATATGTGCATGAAAATCTCAGGGCATTAGCAAATTCTGAAATACTCAAACCACCCTATCCAGTACCACAATCTATCCACTGTCAAAGTCACTTAGAATGCATTTCCTTCCCCATTCTAGTGTTTGGTACGAACAACTGAATTGCTTGACCATATTTGCATGTAATCATGCATTTCATGATTGGCTGAGTAGCTATTTCATGATTGGCTGACAGACATTGCTAGGTTTTCACTAATAGGCAGATCAAAGAAAGCTTACTAAGTAGATTCCTGACTTTAAGAGTTTATCAAGAGAGATGATTGAAGAACTTTGGCCAAAACTAATTTGAATTTAAGAGCACAATGATCTTATTGAAACAAAGGCAACACGAGTGAATCTGCAGATGCTGGAAATAAATAAAAACACAAAATGCTGGCGGAACTCAGCAGGCCAGACAGCATCTATGGGAGGAGGTAGTGACGATGTTTCTGGCTGAAGCCCTTCATCAGGAGTGAAGTGATATGGGATGGTGGGGGGGGGGGGATAAGAAGTGGGGGGAGGGATGAAGTAGAGAGCTGGGAAGTGATAGGCTGAAAGGAAATGGGCTGGGGGGAAGGTGGAGAATTATGGGAAATAAAAGAGAAAGAAAGGTAGGGCTGGGGGGAGATTATAGTGAGGAGGGAAAAGAGAGAGAAATTTCTGATACCTCCCTCCCCTTTCTAGATCTTTCTGTTTCTGTCTCTGGAGACAGCCTATCCACCATGTCTACTACAAACCTAGACTCTCACAGGTACCTAGACTATTCCTCCTCTCACCCTGTCTCCTGCAAAAATGCTTTCACTTTCTCTCAATTCCTCCGCCTCCGCCGCATCTGCTCTCAGGATGAGGCCTTTCATTCTAGGACAAAGGAGATGTCTTCCTTTTTTAAAGAAAGGGACTTCCCTTCGTCCACTATCAACTCTGTCCTCCATCGCATCTCCCGTATTTCACGCACCTCTGCCCTCACCCCATTCCCCCCCCCCCCCGCCAGCCCACCAGGGATAGAGTCCCCCTGGTCCTCACCTATCACCCTACCAGCCTACAGATACAACGTATAATCCTCCGTAACTTCTGCCACCTCCTACGGGATCCCACCACCAGCCACATCTCCCCCTCCCCCCCCCACTCTCGGCTTTCCGCAGGGATCGCTCCCTGCGTGACTCCCTTGTCCATTCATCCCCCCACCATCCCTCCCCACCGACCTCCCTCCAGGCACTTATCCCTGCAAACGGAAGAAGTGCTACACCTGCCCCCACACTTCTTCCCTCACCACCATCCCAGGCCCCCGACAGTCCTTTCAGGTGAGGCACAACTGGGGTGATATACTGTATCCGGTGCTCCCGATGTGGCCATTTATACATTGGGGAGACCCGCCACAGACGGGGAGACTGTTTCTCCGAACAATGGCGCTCGGTCCTCCAGCAGTGGCAGGATCTCCCTCTGGCCACACACTCCAATTCCACAGACCACTCCCACTCCGACATGTCAGTCCATGGCCTTCTCTACCGTCAAGATGAGGCCACACGCAGGTCGATGGAGCAATACCTTATCTCCCGCCGAGGTAGCCTCCTACCTGCCGTCATGAACATCCAACTCACTGACCTCCGTTGATACCCCTACCCCCCTTACCCCATCCCTATCTATAATTTTAGTCTGGTTCTCTTTCTCTCTCTTTCCCCCCTCACTATAATCTGCCCCCCCAGCCCTACCTTTCTTTCTCTTTTATTTCCCATAATTCTCCACCTGCCCCCCAGCCCATTTCCCTCCAGCCTATCACTTCCCAGCTCTCTACTTCATCCCTCCCCCCACTTCTTATCCCCCATCGACCATCCCATGTTACTTCACTCCTGATGAGGGTTCCGACCCGAAACGTTGTCACTACCTCCTCCCGTAGATGCTGTCTGTGAGTTCTGCCAGCATTTTGTGTTTTTGTGATCTTATTGAAACAGTTGTGATTCTAATTGGGCTTGACAAGGTGGATGCTCTTGGACTAATACACGGCAGGGACAACGGTTCGGAAGTTAAGAAATTACTAATTGAAGATGGTCATAGAATATTTACAGTACATTACAGGTTCTTTGGCCCATAATGTTGTGCCGACAATGTAACCTAGAGAAGGAATTTCTTCAGTCAGAGAGTTTTACTAGGATTGACTGGTAGGTTGTAGGCAGTTGAAGCTAAAAAAAAATCAACTCTTATCTGAAGCAACAAACAATCTGCTGGAGGAACACCGTTTCTTATCTGTTCGTATTTAACGGTGGAGAAGTGCAGGATCGGGTCACGCTCGCGTTACTTTGCTATAGGCGCTATACCAATGTACATTACTGTTGACCGCGAGAGGAGGAGGCAGGAGTAATGGTTCACGTGACGTGGGGCTTCCCTCCGGGCTGACGTCACGGCGCCGTGTTGCAAGGTTCTAGAACGCGGTGTAGCAATTTTCTTGTGTCTAAATATTTGGTGGTGTTTGGAACTGGAGCCGGAGCCGGAGCGGCCGGGCCCGGGACTGGGAGGTCGCGGGAGGGACTCCCATGCCCTCGCCCGGCTTTCCTCCTGCTTGCCAGTCATGTCATCGGCCGGAGCGGGCAATGGAGGCAGCAAAGCCGGCAAGCACACGGCTCCTTCCCCGGCCCCGAGCGGCCTGTCGGCGGTCGCCGCTGCAGCTGCGGCCGCCGCTTCTCCTTCTGCCGCCGCTGCTACCGGCGCCGTGGGCGGCTGTGGAACGCCGGCGATCCTCGGCGCTGGGGTCTCCTCTCCCCCTCCGCCTCTGCACCCTCACCAGGCGGCGGTGGCCGCTGCAGCAGCCGCCGCTGCCGCCGCCGCTCAGGAGCTGACCTCGCTCTTCGAGTGCCCTGTCTGCTTCGACTACGTGCTGCCGCCTATTCTGCAATGTCAAGCCGGCCATCTGGTGTGCAACACCTGTCGGCAAAAACTGACTTGTTGCCCCACCTGCCGAGGCTCCCTCACCCCCAGCATAAGAAATCTGGCAATGGAGAAAGTGGCTTCGGCCGTACTCTTCCCATGTAAGGTAAGGAGCTTCTTTCCATATCGGCTGCGGTGACATTTCCCCTCTTTGTGTCTTCCTCTCCGGGGGGTGGAGGGGGGGGGGGAGGCTTTCAGAAAGCCCTGACCATTAAAGTACTTTTGAATTGAAAACAAAACAGTCTTCTACAGACATCGGCTATTGGTTATGTGATTTCAAATTTGATCTATTTACTCCATCAATATTAATAATATTCTAGGGCGTTTACACTTGCCCGAGGCCCCGGTCTGATTTTTTTGGGAAGCTCTCATCTCACGCTAGAGAGGCAGCCTGTTCTGCACAGTGAGGGATGGGAACTTGGAACCTTTTGATTGGAGGGGGAGGTGCCTGAACAGAGGTGTAAACGTGGTCTCTCGTTGTACCAATGACTGTGCTTCTTATGCCATCGATAAAATACCTGGAGTTAGTGACAAGGTGCTAAGTAGCAGGTGTAAAGTCTTGTATTCCTGTGAGCTGGAGGTGAGAGTAAACGCTTTTGCTCTTGGATGCTTTCGGCTCTGATTCGGCACGAGGTCTGTTAAGAAAAGCCTTTGCCGGGTTCCTTGGATACTCTAGGCATAGATCCTTGCTTAATCGTTTTGTCTTCCCTAAGGATGTTGAGTGTGTTATTCTGGAGAACATTGAAAGGCCTGGATAGGAGTGGATGTGGGGCGGATGTTTTCTAAAGTGGGGTGAGGGGGGGGGGGGGGGCCTTGGACCAGAGGGCATAGGCTCGGAATAAGAGGAAATTCCTTTAGAACAGAGATGAGAAGGAGGGGCCTGAATCTGCCTGGCGGCTGATAGGTTCTTGATTAGTTAGTGGCAAAGGTGGCGGGGAGAATGGGGTTGAGAAGAATAAAAAAATAACAGCCGCGATCAAATGGCAGAGCAGGCTCGATGGGCCAAATGGTCTAATTCTGCTCTGTTGTATGGTCTGTGGTGATGTGCAGCTGAAAGTCTTGGGCCAAGTTAATGGAGAGGGTGTGTTAATATCAGGATGGAGGGAGTGAGGGAAGTGTTAACCACCAGTCAGTAAGGTGAAGAGGAGGGAAGGTTTTTTTTTGTAATGTTTTCTTAAATGTCATTGTGGAAAGCCACCTGTAGTTCTGTTTGTCTGTAAACTATGCAGAGTGAGAAGTACGTCAGCAATGAGAGGCAAATGGAACTTTTGATCTTAGACTGGGGGTGTTCGTGTTTCAGGCCCACAGAGGTGCAGTGGGCAGAGCGTCATTACAATCGGGCTGTCATTTAGAAGTCTGCTTTTAAAGTGATATTCTGCAAACAAATATGGACCATCCGCTGGCAATATAATTTAGAATTGCAGAGGATTTCTTGCCGGAGTTTGTCATTTAGAATAGTGCTTTGCAAACTCTTGCCCCTTCTCCTTGCCTGCCCATCATTTCCCTATCCTTCCCTTTGTCCTGCAGTCCACTCTCCTCTCCTATCAGATTCCTGCTTCAGCTCTTACTACTTCCACCTATCACCCCTTCATCCACCCCTGCCCTCCCCTGGCCACCTCCCTTCCCCCTTGCCTGGATTCACCCATCACTTGCCAGCTGTTGGCACTTTCCTGGTGAAGGATCTCGGCCTGAGATGCCAACTGTTTATTTCTCTGCATTGACGTGGCCTGACACGCTGAGTTCCTCCAGTATTTTATTGTCTTTCAGAAATTCTGTCTGTCTTTTTGCTAGATTTGTCCTTTTGTGTTTTTTTTAAAAGATTTGGAACTCAAATGTAAATGGCAGCCCTCTACCAGGTGCTGGGTGGCAGGATGGAGATGTGTTCTCATCAGAGGAGGTGTGAGATGCTCCTTCCCTCCACTAGCCTGCAGGTCACCCTTGACAAAGGTGTAGCACCTACTTTGCCCCCAATCAGGGTCGCGTGAAGCCATGGTAGCAGGTGATGGAGGGTTGTATGCGCAGCTGGTGCACATCACAAGTGATGCCAGGCGGACAATCTCTGAAGAGTATTGATAATGGCTGGGCTCACGCATCTTGTAAAGACACTGTATTTGAACGCTGTTTGGGAGTTGCTAATAGCATGGCTTGGAATAATTGATTCACAGTTAAATGATCTCTGTGAAGGTGGTGGAAGATATTTTTTTTAAGAAAGGTGCTCCAGCACCATTCTCAAGAGAGATGGGTGCAGCGGTATTGCAGACCCCTGGTAGTAGTGGCAGAGGAGATATAATGGTGGCACTCCATGTGTTCTCTTGTGGCTCCAGGTGACCAAAGCAAATGTGGCATTTCCACAGTGACTTCTACAAGCTCAGAGCACTTCAGCACCAGCTCAGTACTTTTCGAAGTTACGTGTATGGTGTATAAACACAAGGGAATCTGCAAATGCTGGCAATTCAGAGCATCAAGAACAGGGGTTCCCAACCTATTTTATGCCATGGATCCCTTCTGTTAACTGAGGGCTCTGTGGACCCAAGGTGGGCTACGTGGGAGGGAACTGTTAGACTGATCTTAGAGTTGGATTAAAAGTCAGCACGATATCGAGAGCCGAAGTCTAATGCACACAAAAATGCTGGAGGAACTTGGACAGCATTAAAGGAGGGGGAAAATAGTGGGTGTTTTGGGCCAAGACCTTCATCAGGACTGCAAAGGAAGGGGGGAGAGGGGAAGAAGATGGCAGGTGTTAGGTGAAACCAGGTGAGGGGGAAGGTAGGTGTGTCTTCCTTCCCCCCCCCCCCCAAACCTTTTTCCATTCCCTATTCTGCATGGAGGTTGGTGACCAGTGGAGTGCCTCCGGGATCTGTTCCGGGACCCTTACTCTTTGTGATTTTTATAATGACCTGGATGAAGAAGTGGAGGGATGGGTTAGTAAGTTTGCTGATGACGCAAAGGTTGTGGGTGTTGTGGATAGTGTGGAGGGCTGTCAGAGGTTACAGCGGGTCATTGATAGGATTTAAAACTGGGCTGAGAAGTGGCAGATGGAGTTCAACCCAGAGAATTGTGAGGTGGTTCATTTTGGCAGGTCAAATATGATGGCAAAGTATGGTGTTAATGGTAAGACTCTAGGCAGTGTGGAGGATCAGAGGGATCTTGGGGTCCGAGTCCATAGGACACTCAAAGCAGCTGCACAGGTTGCCCCAGTGGTTAAGAAGGCGTACAGTGTATTGGCCTTCATCGATCGTGGAATTGAATTTAGGAGCTGAGAGGTAATGTTGCAGCTATATAGGACCCTGGTCAGATCCCACTTGGAGTATTGTGCTCAGTTCTGGTCGCCTCACTAAAGGAAGGATGTGGAAATCGTAGAAAGGGTGCAGAGGAGATTTACAAGGATGTTGCCTGGATTGGGGAGCATGCCTTATGAGAATAGGTTGAGTGAACTCGGCCTTTTCTCCTTGGAACAATGAGGATGAGAGGTGGCCTGATAGAGGTGTTTAAGATGATGAGAGGCATCGATCGTGTGGATAGTCACAGGCTTTTCCCCAGGGCTGAATTGCCTAGCACGAGAGGGCGTAGTTCTAAGGTGCTTGGAAGCAGGTAGAGAAGAGATGTCAGGAGTAAGTTTTTATGCAGAGAGTGGTGAGTGTGTGGAATGAGCTGCCAGCGACAGTGGTGGAGGTGGATACGATAGGGTCTTTTAAGAGACTCCTGGATAGGTAGGTACATGGAGCTTAGAAAAATAGAGGGCTATGGGTAACTCTAGGTAATTTCTAAGGTAAGGACATGTTCAGCACAGCTTTGAAGGCCAAAGGGCCTGTATTGTGCTGTAGGGTTTCCATGTTTCTATTCTGGTTCCCCTATCCCTTATCACCTCCCTGCTTCTTACTTCATGCCCCACTCAACTCGCCCCTCAGCTGGTCTCTCCTGTTAACTGCCAGCTTGTATTCTGTTCTTGCCACGCCCTCAGTTTCTGCTGGCTTAGTCTAGTTTCTACCCTCTTCCTTTCCAGTCCTGATGTTTATTCATAGTTGTGTACAAGAGAGCAATAAGTTGCCACTAGGCAGGATGTGAGACAGGGTGATACTCAGTTCCTCAATCTGAGAGGAGCAGTGCACGTTAGTAACGATGGCTTTTCTCAGCTTCATGTATAAGAACTGACCTTGGCAAGCAGGATTAAGGAAAGTCCTTTTCGTAATTGCACTTGCATGCTGGGCCCACTGAGGGTCCTCTAAAATGATAACACCGAGGAAGTTAAAGTTGCTGACCATTTCCACCTCTGATCCTACACTGAGGACTGGCTCATGGACCTCTGGTTTCCCCTGCCTTAAGTCAGTAATCAGCTCCTTGGTCTTGTTGACATTGTGTCATCACTCAGCTAGATTTTCAGTCTCCCTCCTATATGCTGATTTATCACCTCCTCTGATTTGGCCTATGACAGTGGTGTTGTCAACAAGCTTGAATATGGCATTGGAGCTGTTCTGAGCCACACGATCATAAGTGTCAAGCAGGGGGCGGAGAACTCAGCTTTGTGGTGCACCAGTGCTGATAGAGATTGGGGAGGAGATGTTGTTGCCAATCGGAACTGACTGGGGTCTGCAAGTGAGGAAATCGGGGATCCATTTGCACAAGGGAGTATTGAGGCCGAGGTCTTAAACTTAGTTTTGAGAGGAGGATACCGGGCTATAGTCAATACAGAGCACCCTGATATACATATATATATAGCTTGATCTTTGCTGTCCAGATATTCCAGGGGTGAGTGAAGAGCCAATAAGATAGTATGCTGATGCAGGTACACAGATAAGAGAAAGACAGCCCAGAGTTCAAATTTCCTGAAGTGCAGTTTGGGCATGGAACAGTAGTCCTCCATAGTTAGTGTGACCAAGGTGGGCAATGTTCCTGTGGTTGGAAAAACTTTACTGTGCTGTACAACTCTGTGGGTCTAGAGGATTGGCAAGGATATCAACAAATTTGCTTTACAAATTTTGCTCACTTGCTAAATGGCCAGTTGTCTGCAAAGTACAACTTGGCTCACTGTTGTGAATTTGAAAACGGTGTTGGAGATGGGAATATTTGCCCGAATATACAGAATACAGAGAGCAAAGGGGATGGGACTGATTGGCCAGCACCTAAAGAACAAATATGGACACTGAGGGGCCAAATAATCCTGTCTGTCCTGTATAATTCTGTAGTTGCGGAAAGCGGGGTTCATATAACCAACTGAGACACCCTATGGCAGGCATTCCCAACTTTTTTTTATGCCATGAGCTACTACCATTAACCGAGGGGTCGGTGGTTGGGACCTGCGGTGTGTTTTGTCTGTGAACCTTCTGAGCTGACACCACAATGTCCAGCCCAATTCTGAATCCACAGCAATGATCCAGGTGTGTCAGGCTCTATTAATTCAGTTGCATCATATCTAGTGTTGTGTCTTTCCTGATATGGTTTGTTTATTTCTGTTTACTAAATCTCACTACTTGTATGTTCACAACTGTTCTTGATTACTCGTTATCGTGTTATTAAGCAACAGCCTTTGACACCAGGTCGGAATTGTTGTTTTTGCATTTCATTTAGTGAAGTACTTGTTCAAAGTCATAGAAATTTCTATCAATATTTGAATCTGCCCTTCGCTGTGAAGTGCTGACTTTTTACACCAGCTCCTTGTGTACTGTAATGCGTGGGCAAAGAATAAAAGTGTCTTCAACTGCAGCTACGCTGGGACTCTCGCTCAAGGAAATGGGGACAATCTTGAGCGAGGGCCGAATGCCTAGTCGTCAAGGTCTGTGGTCATCACCTCTGGAAATTTGACCAAAAAGAGAGGATTGTTCAATTGAAATATAAAAGTTCATAGTAAAATGTTTTGCAGCCTCCTGACGTTGTGTGTGTTCACTGAGGCATTCAAAGTATCCAAGTATTCCTACGTTGCATGGAAAATGCTTTCACTTGAAAATGCACACTCTGTAACTTTTAAAACCTGCTTTGGCAAGCAGAGATAATCGTAGGATTTTGATGAGCTCAGTGAGTTTCATTTAAAGTGGTATCAAGTTTCAGATCCGTATCACACTGTGCTCATGTTGGGGTGTGGGGTGGAGGGGAAGCGACAGAGGAGGAAGTTTGAAAACTTGGCTGTGATGCCACAACCACCTCTTACTCAATGTAAGCAAGACCAAGGAGCTGATTATTGACTCGGAGGTGAAAACCAGAGGTCTATGAGCCAATGCTCATTGGGGGATCAGAGGTGAAGTGGGTGAGCAATTTTAAATTCCTCTGTTATCATTTTGGAGGATCTGTCCTGGCCTCGGCATGTAAATACAATTATGATGAAAGCATGGAAGTGTCTCTACTTCCTTAGAAGTTTGCAAAGATTTGGCATGACTTCTTGAACTTTGGCAAACTTCTACAATGTGCGGTGGAGACTACATTGACCAGTTGCATCACAGCCTGTTATGGAAATAGCAATGAACTTGAGTGAAAAATCATACAAAAAATACTGGTTGCAACTAATGTTCCCACTAATTTGTAATGATCAGTGTGCACAAAAACCTTGTGCGGTGCAATTTTTTTGCTCAGTGACAAGTGTGCACTGAAAAATTCTCTTCAATAAAAGCAGTATAAATAAGCCAGTTGTAAAATCTGCAGACAAATCATCGCAAACTCCACGTTGTCAACACCGTCCTCATCAGAAAACAAAAAAGGAAATGTGATTGTGTAAGATCGTGAAATATACTTAACATGCCAGTGAAATGGAGGGTGACAACCTTTTCTGCGCAGTTTATATTTGTTTGTGTGCTCGTAGCAAAAGATGTGTGCACGTGCACACCTTAGAGGGAACATTGGATGTAGCCCAGTGCATCACGGGTAAAGCCTTTCCCACCATTGAACACATCTACATGGAATGTTGTCGCAGGAAAGCAGCACCCATCATCAGTGACCACGACCACCCAGGATGTGTTCTCTTCTCACTGCTGCCATCAGGAAGAAGGTAGAGAAGCCTTGGGGTTCATACCACCAGGTTTAGGAACCGTTATTACCCCTCAACCATCAGGCTCTTGAACCGAAGGAGATAGCTTCACTTGCCCCAACACGAAGCTCTTCCCACAACCCATGGACTACCTTTCAAGAACTCTTCATCTCATGTTCTCTATTTATTGCTTATTTATTATTACTTTCTCTCTTGCATTTGCAGTATGTTGTCCTTTGCGCATTGGTTGTCTGTCTGCCCTGTAGGTGCGGTCATTCAGTGTGTTTCTTCTACTTAGTATGTTCGCATGAAAATATAAACTTATATAAAATTTACTTTGAGCTTTGATTTGTTCCATGGTGTATTCAGCTACACCCACAGAGACTTGCATTTATATAGAGCCTTTCTCAGTCTTCTAGTATAAATGTACTGTAATTGTAAAGCTATTCACAAACAAGAGAAAATCTGCAGATGGTGGTAATCCAAGCAACACACACAAAATGCTGGAGGAACTCAGCAGGCCAGGCAGCATCTGTGGAAAAGAGTGAACAGTCAATGTTTTGGGCCAAGACCCTTCTTTACGACTTCAACGTATTATCAATCATGATTCAAGCTTGTCTTTTGCGTGTATGTTGAAAGGTGTGAAGTGCGTGTTGACTGGATAGTCAGATGTTTTTCCAGGGTCCAAGTGGCTAATATGAGGGGATATAAATTTTAAGTTGATTGGAGAAAAGTATAGAGGGGATATCAGAGGTAAATTTTTTTAATCAGAGTGGTTGGTGTGAGGAATGTGCTATCAGTAGTGGTGATAAAGGCAGATACATTAGGGACATTTAAGAAAATCTTAGGCAAATGGATGATGGAAAAATGGAGGGGTTAGATTGTCATGAAGCAAGTTAAAATGTTGGCAAGGCTAACAGGTTCAGGGAATCTTGATTTTTTTTTTCTGTCAGTGTTTCCCTTCCATGTATTTGTCCCATATTCTTCTGGAAATTCCTATGGAATCTGCCTTGGCTAGCACATTCCATAATGTAATGTGCAAAATATTTTTACCTTGTGTTAGTTCTTCACTATCAACCTTAGATTCTGAGTGCAATTTTAATTGAAATTACTCTTAACCTTTGAAAATGAAATTGATTCTGCGTGTCTGTCCATGTGGAACAGCCTGTTGACTTTTGCCTCCATTTGCAGTAAATCCTGATTGAGTGTGTTTCTGGACCCCATTCCGGTGGTAACTTTTTGTACAGAAATGGGAACTGGAGGATATGGGTCACTTGGAGTACTGCAGCAGAAAAACAGGCCCTTCGGCCCATCTGGTCCATAGCGATCCAAACTTCTGTCTAGTCCCATCTACCTGCAACCAGACCATATCCCTCTCATCCATGTACCTATCCAGCACCAACTGAACCCACATCTACTTCCGCTTCCAATTGATTAATTTTTATTTGGGAATGCTCCATCGTAACAAGACCTTCCAGACTAATGAGCTCAATTATACCCATGTGAACGATTAACCTAATAGGTTTGTCTTTGGGCTGTGAGGAAACCGGAGAAACCCCATGAGGAGAACACAAACTCCAAAGAAACAGCGGCAGAAATTGAACCGGGGTCACTGTTGCTGTAATAATGTTTCAAAGTACATTTATAATCAAAGAATGCATAACTTGTACAACCTTGAGGTTTGGCTGCCTACAGGCAGCTACAAAGCAAGAAACCCAAAAACACAATTTTTAAAAAGACCAACACCTCATACTGTTTAGATATGTGCAATAATGAGCAAGTGTAGCTAATAATGTGCCCCGAGTCTGTGTCATCTACAAACCTTGTAAGTACAGAGTTAGAGGCTTAATAATTGCATGCTCTTCTTGACTGTCTTCCTTTAAAACTGGTGGCGTAGCTCCTTTTAAAGCTCACCTTCCACCTCTGATAACAATTGGGATATTGTGTTGCTTGTTGTACCACAACATTGGTTCGTCAGGAGCACTACAGTGCAGAAACAGGCCTTTCGTATAACTTGACTGTGCCAGCCAGGTTTCCTGCCTGGTTCCCTCCACCAGTACCAGAGCATAGTCACAGAAACATAGAAAACCGAAAGCACAAACAGGCCCTTCAGCCCACAAGGTTGTGCCGAACATCTGTTTACTTTAGAAATAACCTTGGGTTACCTGTAGCCCTCTATTTTTCCAGTCGTCCTTACCCCTTCAATACAGTTCAAAATGTTCAAGTTCATTACCAAAGTACGTATAGCATCTAACTTTGAAAACCATGTCCCTGCCAAAACTTCTATACAATATTGCTATGTCGCCTGTATCAATCACTTCTGCTGGCAGCTGGTTCTACATTCTCATCACACTCTGAAGTTCCCACTCAGACTCTTCATTAATATTACACCTTTCACCCTAAACCTATGACCTCTAGATCTAGTCTCACTCATCCTGGGGAGGGGGGAGAAAGCCTGCTTGCATTCACCTTATCTGTTGAAACCCATCGTAACCTTGTATACCTCCATATGATCTCTCCTAATTCTCCAGGGAATAAAGTCCTAACCTGTTCAACATTTTCCTACACCCTCCAGTCCCAGCAACATCCTTGTGAATTTTCTATGACTCTTTCAGTATTTCCTGTAGGTAATTGACCTCAACGGCACACAGTGGTCTAAATATAGTCACACCAAAGTCTGATAGAACTTCATCACAACATCCCAACTCCTGTACTTGTTACTGTGATATATGAAGGCCAATGTGCCAGTAGCTCTCTTTGTGACATTGTCTAACTGTGATATCACTTTCAAGGAATTAGTATACCCAGGTCCCACACCTCAATGCCCTACCGTTCACTGTGAATACTGTGCCAATAATAAACCAATGCCAGTTTCAAATGTATTGTAACCAATGTCCCTGTTTATACATTCATTGACCACCTTATTACATACACCTGTACACCTTGTTAATACAAATATTTAATCAGCCAGACATGTGGCAACATCTCGATTCACAAAAGTATGCAGATGTGGTCAGGAGGTTCAGTTGTTGTTCAGACCCAACATCAGAATGGGGGAAAAAATGTGAGCTGTGACTTTGACTATGGAATGATTGTTGGTGCCAGATTGGGTGGTTTGAGTATTTCGGAAACTGTCGATCTCCTGGGATTTTGGTGCACAACAATCGCTGAAGTTTTATAGAGAATGGTGCGAGATACAAAAAACGCATCCAGTGAGCAGCAGTTCTGTGAGCGAATACAACTCTCATGAAAGGTCAGGGGAGGTTGGTTAGACTGATTCAAGCTGACAAGAAGGCAACGGTAACTCAAATAACCATGAGTTCCAACAGTGGAGTGCAGAAGAGCATCTCTAAAAGCACAACACATCGAACCTTGAAATGTATGAGCTACAGCAGCAGAAGATCACGAACGTACACTATGACCACTTTATTAGGTACAGGAGGTAGCCACTGAGTGCATATTCTTAATGTATCTATTAAACCTCTCAGACCATCAAGCGTCCTTGTATGTGGCGAACTGCAAATGTCAGGTCTATACTCACTGCCCATTGTCTGCTGGGGTAGTGGTTTTAAACCCTGGTAGTTTTTAACTCCCTACCACAGCCTCAAGTAATCATGATCCAGGGTGCCCAGTGGCTCAATTTGGGCTATTGGACCTGAGGTAATTGCATCTCACATGATGCTTGTTCTGCATGGAATTTCCTTCCTTATACGTAAAACAGTACAGGCCCTTCAGCCCACAATGTTGTGCTGATCCTTTAATCTGTTCCAAGATGAATCTAGCACTTCCCTCCTGTAGAGCCCTCATTTTTTCTTTCTATCTGCTTATCTACAAGTCTCTTAAATACCCCTAATGTATCTGCCTCTACCACCAACCCTGACAGCACGTACCACTCACTCAGCACTGTTTAAACAAAAAACTTGCCTCTTAATCCTTTCCCCACCCCCACCCCCACCATAAACTTTCATTCAATCATTATAAAGTAATGCTGTCTCATATTAACCATTTCCATCCTGGGGAAACTAAGGTGCTGGCTCTTAGACATTGGTCTACAATGGTGATGCTAACTGTTCAAGTCGTTATCTTGTGGGGTAATGTTGCTGCTCTATAAAACTCAGGTTGGATCACACTTGAAATACTGTGTTCAGTTTGTGTCGCCTCAGTGTAGGAAAGATGTAGAAGTTTTAGAGGGAGTGCAGAGGAGATTTATCAGGATGCTGCCTGGATTGCAGAGCATGTCTTATGAGGATAGGTTAAGCAAGCTAGGGCTTTTCTCTTTGGAGTGAAGGAGGATGAGAGGTGACTTGACAGATGACAGTGCTGAAACCGGAGAGGGTTCAGAGGAGGTTCACGAGAATAATTCTGGGAATGAAAGGGACATCAAATGAGGAGCATTTGATGACTGGGCTGCTACTCACTGGAACTCAGAAGAATGAGGCGGGACCTCATGGAAACCTATCGAATGTTGAGAGGCCTCAAAAGAGTGGATGTGGAGAGAATGTTTTCTACGGTGGGGGAGTCTAAGACCAGAGTGCACAGCCTTGGGATAGAAGAACATCCAGTTAGAATGGATATGAAGAGGAATTTCTTTAGCCAGAGAGTGGTAAATCTGGAATTCTTTGTCACAGGCAGCTGTGGAGGCCAAGTTATATGTGTTTAAGGCAGAGGTTGATAGGTTCATGATTAGTCAGGTCATGGAGGGATACCAGGGGAAGGCAGGAGATTGGGGGTGAGAGGGAAAATTAGTTCAGCTGTGATGAAAGAGCAGAGCAAACTCGAGGGGCCAAATGGCCTGATCCTGCTCCTTTCTCTTATGATCTTGTGTTTTTACAGACTTGAGGACCCGAGTTATGGGGAAAAGGCAGACTAGGTTAGGACCTTACTGACTGGAATGAGGGGGAGATGTGCACAATTATGATGTGTAGAGATTGGATGAACGCATGCAGTCTTTTTCCCTCCGGTTGTTATGTTACAGATCACTCTGGCCCACCTCTACACTGCCTTGGACTTTCACTGTCTGCTTCTGTTTCTGCACTAAAATCTTTTGCAATCTTTATTTTCATTATTTCATGTAATTTATTTATAATTCATATCATGTTCTTGCCTGTGATGCTGCTGCAAGAAAGCTTTAGTGCAGCGCTCAACGTCGTAGGCTGAAGGGTCTGTCCTGTGCTGTACTGTTCTGTGTTCTTCTTTGACAATCAGCTTGATTTGAATGTTACTGCAAAGCCATTCCATTCCCATGTCTATCGGTCTGGAGGCAGGAGGTGCGCACCGTCCAAGATCATCACAGTGAGCAATGAATGACAACAGGGTCTCGGACAATATGAGGAGCTCAAACCCCGAAACCCGCCAAAAAAAAGTCTTTAGTTGTTGCTCACTACTTAATTTTTACTTGAATGTTTACTAAAACAAAAATCTGAAAACACTTAACATGTTGCACTGTTTCGATGTATGTGTGGTGATGAATCTGCAAATAAAATCTAAGTGACCTTATTAAAGTACAGCAACACGAGTGAATCTGCAGATGCCGGAAATTAATAAAAACACAAAATGCTGGCATAACTCAGCAGGCCAGACAGCATCTATGGGGAGGTGCTGTCCTGATGAAGGGTTTCGGCCCGAAACGTCGTCACTACCTCCTCCCATAGATGCTGTCTGGCCTGCTGAGTTCTGCCAGCATTTTGTGTTTTTATTTACTAAAGTACAGCCTTTGTTTTTGCATCACCAAGACCCCGACAATCCCTCTCCAATTACTAGGATTTCAAATTCTGTTCTGGGTTTACTGCGGTGATGGATTCCTGGCCACCGTTCTCCCCTCAACACTGAGAACAGGCTGGATTCACCATGCTTCCCAGCCACAGTGAACAGATGAATTTACTTTGAACTTTGAGCTCCGGGCTTCGATTTGGCCTGCTGCGTTTGTCAGCGTAAATTCTGGTAATTCCATTTTGAAATGGAGTGATTAGGCAAGCATGCAGTAAAAGCAGAGTGATTTTTGTTTTGGTGGGTAACTGATATTTTTTGGTATAACTTAAAATGTGTATCTGAGAGATTTTACACTATTTAGGATAATTTGCAAAACTGTCCCAGAGGCAGCAAGGGAAGTTGATGGTGTTTAAGAGGAGTTTGTGCGTGCACGTGAACTGGCGGTGAATGGAGGGATACAGAGCATGTACAGGCAGATGGAATTGGTTTTGATTGGCATCCTGGTTGGCCAAAGGACCAGTTCATCAGCTGCACTCCTCGGGTACCTCATTTGCTCCTACCTGCCTAAACCCGCTATGCACCACCTTTTTTTTTTCTTAACCAGGGCCTCAATACCTCTCAAGCAAAGGTTCCCTAAACCTGTTATCCAGGCCTTTTATTCTGACAGAAACATACAAACTCTGTGACTCTCAACATTTCACTTTTGAAAGCCCCTCACTTATCAAGTGCATCTTTGCCAGAAAACAACCTGACCCACTCTCACTTGCCAGAATACCATCAAAGCTGGACTTTCTGCAATTTAGAATCTTAACTCTAGGACCAGACCTATCCTTTTCCATAATTACCCTGAAAGTAATGGCATTATGATCACAAGATGTTCCCCGACACAAATTTGTCACCTGCCCTGCCTTGTTCCCTGATAGCAGATCAAATATTGCGCGCACTCTCTTTGGGACTTCTATGTAATGATTACGGAAACTTTCCTGAACACATTTGACAAATTCTTTCCCATCCAGTCCTCTATCAAAACTCACTCTGTCACATCTAAAACAACTGAACCTTGGAACACTGAGCAGCCAGTCCTGCCCATCCTGCAACCAAATCTCACTAATGGCTACAATATCATAATTCCATGTCAAGATCCATGCCCCAAGCTCATCTGCCTTTTCTACAATACTTCTTCCATTGAAACATACACAGTTCAGAACGTTAGTCCCACCGTGCTCTAACTTTTGATCCCTAACTGTATGTAGGCTTAACATCTTTATCCACAACCTCTCCACTATCTGTTTTGGCGCTCTTGTTCCCATCCCCCTGAAACTCAAGTTCAAACCCCACCTTGCAGCATTAAACAAACCTTCCCACCAGGATATTAGCCTCCCTCTGGTTCAGGTGCAAACCATCCCTTCACTACAGGTCCCACATTCTCTGGAAGAGAGCCCAATGATCCAGAAATCTGAAGCCCTCCCTACTGCACCATCTCATTGGCCATGTTTTAAACTGTATGATCTTCCTATTTCTGGGTTCACTAACACATGGCAGTCCTGAGATCACAACCTTGGAGGTCCTGTCCTTCAACTTAGCACCTTCCTGAACCTCGTCACCCCTCCTACCTATGTCAGTGGTACCCAAGTGGATCACAATCTCTGGCTGCTCACCCTCCCGTTCAATCTGTGGACAGTCTGAGCTGTCCCTGACCCTGGCACCCATGAGGCATCGTACCATCCAGTAACCTCTTTCTCATTCACAGAATCTCAGTTCTGTTCCCCTAACTAACGAATCACCTATCGCTACAGCTTGTCTCTTCTCCCCCCACGGTACCCTTCGCTTCTGAGCCATAGAGCCAGACTCATTGCCAGAGACCTGACCGCTGTGGCTGTCCTCTGCTAGGTAATTCCCTGCTCCTCCCCAGCAGTATCCAGAGCGGTATACCAGTTGTTGCGGGAACGGCCGGAGCGGTACTCTGCAGTGCCTGCCAATCCCCTTTCTCCCTCCTGATAATCACCCAGTCACCTGCGTCCTTCCTCCTTTTGTGTCCTCAGCCTTCCAAACGATCTGAAGATCATACAGCTCCAGTTCCAACTCCTTAACACAGAGGCTGCAGCTGGACGTACTTCTAGTTGGTGTGGGCATCAGGGACACTGGAGGTCTCCCTGCCTTCCCACATCCCGCAAGAGCATAGATCCAGTACCCTGTCTGGCAACCCAACTGCTCTGCATTTTCAATAAGAAAGGAATACGGAATATGTAATGGAAAAAAGAATTAACAACAGCCTAAGCCTCTCTTCAGGAAAGCCTTGATGAGCCAAACCTCAACTTTCCACTCCAACACTGCCCCACTCACACATTGGCTGCTGCACTTAAACGTAACTGGCTTTTATTGGTCCTGCCAAGTGCCTGATGTACAAACCAATGTCTCCTCAGAAACTGTGGTGTGCGGATTGTGCCAACTGCCCCCACTCACTTCTTTTAAACCCTCTCCCCCCTCCCCCCTCCCCCCTCTCCCCCCTCCCCCCCTCTCCCCCCTCTCCCCCTCCCCCCTCTCCCCCTCCCCCCTCTCCCCCTCCCCCCTCTCCCCCTCCCCCCCTCTCCCCCTCCCCCCTCTCCCCTCCCCCCTCTCCCCCTCCCCCCTCTCCCCCTCCCCCCCTCTCCCCCTCTCCCCCTCCCCCCTCTCCCCTCCCCCCCTCCCCCCCTCTCCCCCTCTCCCCCTCCCCCCTCCCCCTCCCCCCCCTCTCCCCCTCCCCCCCTCTCCCCCTCCCCCCCTCTCCCCCTCCCCCCCTCTCCCCCTCCCCCCCTCTCCCCCTCCCCCCCTCTCCCCCTCCCCCCCTCTCCCCCTCCCCCCCTCTCCCCCTCCCCCCCTCTTCCCCTCACCCCAATCCGATGTCTCCTCGGGGACTATGGCACACAAAATGTTTGTGTTTAAGTGTTTGATTATGTTTTAGTAATGAGCTATATTTAGTTCATTCTAACTCCTGCAGCGTTTGACGAGCAGGAACTTGGTGTTGTGATGTTATGAAGAAGAAAATCTAAAACTATTTTCAGGTGGCAGATTCAGGAAAGGCCATCTTGAATAGAACGAAACTGGGTAGACTTTTGATAGCTCTGGTCCTGTACTCACTGAAGTTCAGAAGAAATGGTGGGGGGGGGGGGGATGCAGATCCCATTGAAGCTTATTGAATATATAGAGTGGATGTGGAGAGGATGCTCCCTCAAGTAGGGGAGCACATGACCAGAGAGCACAGCCTCAGAATTTAGATGAGGAGGAACTTCTTTAGCTAGAGTGTAGTAAATCTGTGGAATTCATTGCCTCAGACAGCTGTGGAGGCCAAGTTATTGACTGTATTTAAAGCAGGAGTTAATAGGTTCTTGATTAGTCAGGGTGTCAAAGGTATGGGGAGAAGGCAGGAGGATGGGGTTGAGAGGGATAGTAATTCTGCTCCTATGTCTTGTGGTCTAAACTGTGGAGGCCAACCAGAGGTTTGGTACATTCTTGATTTGTAAAGGCGTCAAATGTTATAGGGAGAAGGTAGAGAATGAGGTTCAGAGGGAAAATAATTGCCCACAATGGAATGGAAGACCAGACTTGATGGGCTGAATGGTCTAATTCTGCTCCTGTGGTCTAAGCTGGGCATCTGTGTAATGGTGTTGTACGGACGAGTTGTTATTTAGCATGTAGCAAAAAAACTGTGTGTGTGTGTCTGAGATGCACTGCTCACTAGTGAACGGAGTGACGACATGAGACAGTATGAAAATAGCACTGAGCCTGGGATGCAACAGCAAAAAGAAACATGACAAAATACGTACAAAGAGCTCCAAATAAAAATGAAGAGAAATAGACACTGATTATCAAGGCCAGTGTCATAACCTGTGTATCATTGAACACTGGATGTGCTACGTTGGCGCTGGAATATGTAGCAATACTTGTGAGGTGCCCCCAGCACCTCCGTGTTTGTGTTGTTAATGCAAACAACTCACTTCACTGTGTGTTTTGACGTACTTCCTTTTGCCCATTACGCTAGGCAGCAATGAAGGGCCTCCCTCTCTGGCTGTGTTCAGGACTTGCTACCTCGTGTCTGTATCTTTCTCTTGGTTTACTGCCCTCAGTCTCCACCGTCCTGGGTGGAGACTGAGGAATACCGTTGCACTGGGATGTAGAATTCTCCGTTGCTGTTTACCTAACAATTTTGTTTGACCAGTCAGGGTTGTTAGCCCTGAGCTGAACCCCCGAACCTGGAGCACCGGTGGACCACTCTTTGTTTGCCCATTACACCATATTTGCGTTCAGGGCAGCAACGAAGGTCCTCCATCTCCAGTGGTTTTCATCATTGTAGCAGTAGCTTCCTCTCGGTTTACTGTCAGTCACACAGGTCCCATGTGGAGACTCAGGAATACCATTGCTCTTTCTGTAACAGGTTTGCTTGACTAGTCAGAGTTGTTGGTCTTGAGATGAACTCCCGAACCTGGACGTCTCTTAGTCTGGCCTACGCCCTTTGACCTGTTTGGTGTGGTGTGCCTACCAAGCTCCAAAGCATAAAGCCCTGACTTTAGCCAACAGAGCATTCCAGGTCTCTGAGGGACACACTCCTCCAAACCACATCAAGGTTGTGGACTCACTTTCAAGGACTCTTCATCTCATGTTCTGGATTTTTGAAGCCAATGATTTGACAGTTCGCTGTAGTTTCCATACATTGTAAGTGATGCTTCGGACAGGATTGCTGATGTGAGGATGAGCTCTGTGAAGGCAGTGCAGAATAAGCCTTTTTGTTAAAGGAGGAGATATGGTTCTTCCATTTGAGGTCCTGCTAAATAACGATCCCAGGAACTTGAATATTGAAACGGTGTTATCTGTAGATTTGTTGATGATGAGTGGCTCCCAGCATCTGGCCTGGCAAGCAAGAATTCTAGGTTTCAGTGAGATTGTCTAATCACCAGAGAAGACAAACCATATCTACTCCATCTCTCCTCCTTTCTAGCTCCTGGTTGCCACTTATTTCAAGCCTGCGACCCTTGGACATCAAAATCTAGAAAATGATCTCTTCTGATAGAGTAGATTCAGGTCCTCAGAGAATTTTGTGTTTCAATCTGGTTCTCTTTGCGAATGCAGGCCAAGTCTGCCTTCACAGATGCTGTCTGAAAGGTTTAGCTCCTCCAACGACTTTTTTTTCCCCCTGCAGTTTGCTTAATCCTCTTCTTGTTCTAAGATGAAGCCACCCTCAGGGTGGAGAAGTAACACCTTATATTCTGTCTGGGTACCTCTAACCTGATGGTTTGAATATTGATTTCTTCTGCCAGTGAATAAAATTCCCCCCCCCCACGCCATTCCCACCTTCTTCTGTTCACCACTTTGATCTTTTACTACTTCTCACCCACCTATTACTTCCCCCAGTCTCCTCCAAGAGGAGGCCACGGATCAGGGAAAGGGATTCGGAATTCAAATGTTGGCCACCGGGAAGTCCCACTTGTGGCAGATGGAGCGGAGCTGCTCGATGAAGCGGTCCCCCAATTTATGACGGATCTCCCCAGTATAGAGGAGGCTGCATCGGACACAACAGACGACCCCAGCAGGTCGCGGCTGGAGTGTTGCCTCGCCTGGAAGGACTGTTTGTGTCCCTAAAAATGGAGAGGAGGGAGGAGATGTATGGGCAGGTGTAGGACTTGGGCTGCTGAAAACAGTGAGGTAATGTTCAGGAGTTGGTTCATTGTCCATTCATAAATGTGATGGCATGGTGAAGAAGATGCTCCTAAAGCACTGAGTATCAGATATGGTCTCTTTGAATCCTTTTCCAGTTAAGATTAACACAGCAAGGTTTGTTTGAACAACAAAACTTTTCAGATTCTCACTATTTAAACACTTCATTTCTATTTCTTCAACCTTTGTATCTATTGTCCTCAAAGCTGCCACATTCAGTATCCAAACATGCAATATATCGGACCTGTGGGATACGTTGATCAACCCTCTTCTCGTTACTTGTTTACTGTGCGTGTTCATTCACCTTAGATTTCTCTTGTTCTACCTGCCCTATCTGTCTTTTCCCTTTCATCTTGCAGAAGCTTTTTCCCACAAGCCCTGTTGGATCACTTTTCCTCAAGGGATTTGTATTCGTCATTAATTATGTTAATTAAAGTACCTCAAAATCAAAGTAACTTTATTGTCAAAGTACATATACGTCACCAAATTCAACACTGAGATTCATTTTCTTGCAGGCATTTACAGGAAAATAATACATGCAATAGAACTTAGGCCACACTTGGAGTACTGTGTCCAGTTCTGGTTGCCTCACTATAGGAAGGATGTGGAAGCATTGGAAAGGGTACAGAGGAGATTTACCAGGATACTGCCTGGTTTAGAGAGTGTGCATTATGATCAGAGATTAAGGGAGTTAGGGCTTTACTCTTTGGAGAGGAGGAGGATGAGAGGAGACATGATAGAGGTGTACAAGATATTAAGAGGAATAGACAGAGTGGACAGCCAGCGCCTCTTCCCCAGGGCACCACTGCTCAGTACAAGAGGACATGGCTTTAAGGTGAGGGGAGGGAAGTTCAAGGGGGATATTAGAGGAAGGTTTTTCACTTGGTTGGTGCGTGGAACGCATTGCCTGAGTCAGTGGTGGAGGAAGATACGCTGATGAAGTTCAAGAGACTACTAGACAGGTATATGGAGGAATTTAAGGTGGGGGGTTATATGGGAGGCAGGGTTTGAGGGTTGGCACAACATTGTGGGCCAAATGGCCTGTAATGTGCTGTACTATTCTATGTTCTAAGAACTACAAAGATTGACAAGCAACCAATGTGCAAAGGAAGAGAAATCGTGCAAGTAAGACCATTTTTTAAAAAAAAACTGGTGCAGAATTAGGCCATTTGGCCCATCGAGTCTGCTCTACCATTCCATCATGGCTGATTATTATTCTTCTCAACCCCATTCTCCTGTCCTCCTGGAACCTTTTATACCCTTACTTATCAAGTATTATCAACCTCCGCTTTCAATGTACCCAATGACTTGGCCTCCACAGCCTTCTGTGGCAATGAATTCCACAGATTCACCAACCACTGGCTTAAAAAAATTCCTCCACACCACTGTTCTAAAGGGACGTCCCTGTATTATGAGGCTAGTCCTAGACTCGTCCACTATTCAAAACATCTACCCCACATCCACTTATCTAGGCCTTTCTGTATTCAATAGGTTTCAATGAGATTCCCCCTCAATCTTCTAAACTCCAGCGGGTACAGGCCCAGAGCCATCAAACACACTTCATACGATAATCTTTTAGTTCCCCGAATCATTCTCGTGAATGCCCTGTCCTCTGCAATGCCAGCAAATCCTTTCTTGGATAAGGGGCCCAAACTGCTTCAAGTGCATTCTGACCAATGCCTTATAAAGCCTCACCATTACAAGCTTGCTTTTGTATTCCAGTCCTCTCAAAATGAATGCTAACATTGAATTTGCCTTCCTCACCACTGACTCAATCTGTAAATTAACCTTTAGGGAATCCTGCACAAGGACTCCCAAGTCCCTTTGCACCTCTGACTTTTGAATTTTCTTTCTATTTACAAATGGTCTATGCCTTTATTCCTTCTACCAAAGTGCCTGACCATACAATTCTCAACACTATATTCTATCTGCTGCTTCTTTCCCCATTCTCCTGATCTGTCTCGGTCCTTCTGCAGGCTCCCTGCTTCCTCAACACTACCTGCCCCTCCACCTTTCATAATTAAAAAGAAAAGTAAATAATTGATCTTGAGAACATCAGTTGCAGAGCCTAATCGTTCCTGAACATGGCGGTGTGGGGCCTAAGGCTCCTGCAACTCCTGCTCGAAGGTGGCAAAGAGAAGAGAGAATGGCCTGGATGCTGGGTCTTTGATGATGGATGCTTCTTTCTTGTCTCAGCATTCCTTGTAGATTAACTCTATTCTGCATTCTTTATTTCTGTGTATTTATGCATGACGTAATCTGTCTGGATAGCATAAAGACTGAAGTTCTTCCACTGTCTTTGTACATTGACTATAATAAGACCAATTGTTATGTGCAGTGTTGTATGATGTGGGTGATTATGGTCTTCCCATGATTGTTCTTGGCAAATTTGCCTACAGAAGTGGTCTGCTATTGCCTGCTTCTGGGCAGTGTCTTTACAAGACGGGTGTCCTCAATACTCTTCAGAGATTGTCTGCCTGGCATCAGTGGTCGCATAACCAGGACTTGTGATCTGCAGGGGCTGCTCATATGACCATCCACCACCTGCTCCCATGGCTTTGTGTGACCCTGATCCGGGGGGGGGGGGGTACCTGCAGGAAGGAGCACCTTTGGTAGAGAAATATCTCTACCTTGTTACCTAAAATAATAAAAGCAGTTCCCATTAAATATCAAATTTCAGTTCTCACTTTCAATTAAGTGAAAATTTTATCATCGTGCACTTTAACTAAATTAGAAGTTTTTAAAAAACTTGTTTTTCCCCTCTGAATCATAATTAATGCTGAGCAGTCAACCTTTTCACTTCCTCTTGGACTTACACAAGTGACATTTTTAGCACCTGACCCAGACTGTTAAGTATGTCCTTTGTGGTTACCAAGCGACAGGTACTTTCCCATGATCTGCCTTCTTTAGCTACTTCAGCATTTTGTTCGGCCTTTGTAATAACATGTTCCCAGTATTCCTGACGTGACCAGATCACCTTGCACCTTGCAAGGCTGACGTAACGAATAGCGCAGTCACTTTACAGCGCCAGCAATCCCTGCTCAGGGTTCGGTTCCCGCCGCTGTGTGTGAGGAGTTTCTGCACTCTCCCTGTGGCCGTGTGGGGAGGACAATGTATGAGTTAGGCTGAGAATGCTGTGGACACGCTCTGCTGGCAACTGAAGCGTGGCGACTCTTGTGGGCACATCTTCGGACTGTGGCTGTGTAGTGTGTGATCAGAGCTTCTCCCACAGCAATCATCTTTGAGCCATAATCATGCTCTAGTCATTTACTAATGACTGATTGGAGAGCACATGTGCTAATCCGATACAAAGACTGGTAACGAAAGAAAGAAGTGAAATGTACAAGTACAAAGATGGTGTCCTTAAACGAATGGGCAAAACTGTGGCAGAATGGGGCAGTCAGTGGCCCAGCTTCAATTCCCACTGCCGTCTGTAGGACGGCATGACCACGACCACATGGGTTTCCTCTGGGTGCTCTGGTTTCCTCCCACACTCCGTGGATGTACTGGTTAGTAAGTTAATTTGTCACATGGGCATAATTGGGCCTGAAGGCCCTGTTACCAGACAACATCCCTAAAAATAAATACATAGATTTAAAAGGAGTCAAGTTTGACTTTATAAACTTACAAGGGCAGAATGGAGTACAATAAAGCTATAAGCAATGGAACTGAAAAGCTCTGGTGCAGATTTACGGATTGACGTACAAGGTCATTTCACATGCAGATAATGACAAATGCTGGTATTTCAATCAAAAATGCAACAGTTATACAGAGTTCTGGTGGGACCATACTCAGAATGGGGCACCTCAAGAGTCTGAACACCCACACTCAACTTATCAAGAACATCTCATTCCCCTCTGCCGTCAGATTTCTGAACGGTCCATGAACCCATGAAGACTACCTTGTTATTCACCTTTTGCACTATTCTTTTTTTTTTCAAAGTTCAGAGTCAGTTTATTATCAAAGTACATGTAGGTCACCATGTACGACCCTGAGATTCTTTCTCTTGCGGGCATACCCAATAAATCCATAATAGAATAATAACCTTAATGGAATCGATGAAAGACCGCGCCAACTTGCGGATTCAACCAGTGTGCTAAAGACACTTTGTGTTTTGCACTGCAGTGCTGCCACAAGACCACAAATTTCACAACATACACTCATTTGGTATATCTGTACACCAACTTGTTGTTCTCGCCAACCTCAAGACCAGAAAACTTAAGAAATTATTCTTCACAAGGCCAGCGTTTATTTCCTAGACCCAATTGCACTTGAACAACTGCTGGTGAACTGCCCCCCCCCCCCGAACTGCCAGAAGTTTTAATTGTGAGGATGTAACAGCATTGAGATTACTGGCTATGGTGTTTTAGTGGTATGTCAAGGTTCACATTATGATGAGTGTGCTGACTTTTCACATCGGTGACTAAACAAGTAGAAACTTGGACTGTTATGATGCATGGTTATTTGAGTTACTGTCACCTTCCTGTCAGCTTGAACCAGTCTGGCCGTTCTCTCATTAACGAGGCATTCTCGCCCACAGAACTACCACTCACTGGACTTTTTTGGGGGATTTTCTTGCACAATTCTCTGTGAACTCCGGAGACTGTTGTGCGTAAAACCCCAGGGAGATCAGTTTCTGAGAGAGCCTCAAACCACCCCATCTGGCGCCAACAATCATTCTGTGGTCAAAGTCATATAGATCCCAATTCTTCCCCATTCTGATGTTTGGTCTAAACAACTGAACCTCTTGACCATGTCTGCGTGCTTTTATGTGTCGAGTTGCTACCACATGATTGGCTGATTAGATATTTGCAATAATTAGCAGGTCTCCCGAAAAAGTTGCCACCCCCATTAGTACATCCATCCATTTTGCCTCAAGCACTCCTGAAGGGAGTGAATTCCACCACGTTCTCTTCACACTGTGAATAGCATGTTCTCCCAACCCTAACAACATACAAAATGCTGGAGGATCTCAGCAGGCCAAGCAGCGTCTATGGGGGAAAAAAAATACAGACGACGTTTTGGGCTGAGACCCTTCATTAGGACAGGAGAAAATTGGATTTCCAGCAACTGCAGATTTTCTCTTATTTGTGGTTCTCCTGAGATCTTATTAGTGATCAGTATATTTATGAGGTCTTACTTTTCAATCATCTTTTTCCACACTGATCGAAGTTTTCATAAGTTCATGTTCATTGACATTTAACCGGACACATGTATGCCACCAGATAAAACAACGTTCCTCCGGACCAAGGTGCACAACACAGTACGTTTAAATGGCACAGAGCATATAAAGTAATATTACCACAAGTAACATATTACAAAAGCATAAAGCGCTTTTACAACTCAAGTCAAAAAGTAAACAGAGTATAACGCGACTTGTGCTTCATACGTCATGAGACCTGGATGATGGCAGGGAGTTCAGTCGTCTCATAGCCAGGGGGAAGAAGCCGTTTGCCATCCGAACAATCCTTGTCCCAATGTCACAATACCTCCTGCCTGATGGTTAGAGGGTGAAAAAATCTGGGAGGGATGGAAGGAATCCTTGACAACACGAAGGGCTCTGCATTTGCAGCACTCTTGATGAATATCGTGGGTGAAGAAAGACCCCAGTGCAGTCCCCTGAATTGTTTGTAAGGCCTTGCAGTCAGATGCCTTGCAATTCCCATGCTAGATGGTCAGGGCATCTGAATCAGATGATTTATTTTTACTATCTAAAATGAGACATACAGGTTCAACTTGCTTTCCTGTGTGTATCTGACAGTAAAGCCATTCATCAAAATACTTTTATGTTTGTTCAGTGTCCCAGTCTAGAGATCAGAAATATAAATGCGAAATGTAGTCACAAGGATGCTACCCAAAAGTCACGATAACCTTAAGATCATAAGATGTAGGAGCAGAATTAGGCCATTTGGCACTCGTCTGCTCCACCTTAAAACCTCTGGTTTCCGTGTGTTTCACTATTTATGTGTGTATTGGGAGAGGAGCCTCCCTTCTCAAAGAGTGTAGTGGATTTGCAATTTTCAAGTCCTGTGGAACCATTCCTGACTAATGATTCCTGATCATTACTAGTACCACCACAATCTCTTCAGCTACTTACTTCGGAATGCTGGGGTGTAGTCCGACTGGCCCGGGTGACTTACCTACCTTCAGACCTTTCAGCTTCCCAAGCACCTTCTCCTTAGTAATATCGACTACACCCACTTCTACCCCGCCCCCCCCCTCTACAATTTCTGGCATACTGCTAGTGACTTCCACAGTGAAGACTGACGCAAAATACTCAATACGTCTGTCTATTATTTCTTTGTTTCCCATTACTAGTTCTCCAGAGTCATTTTCCAGCAGTCCAATTATCCACTATAGCCTCTTTTATTTAACTCTTTTTATCTGAAAATTCTTTGGTACCCTCTTTGGTAAGGCTTCATGTTTCATCTTGTCTCGAGCAGCAGCAAGGTTGCAGGCGTACAAGGGGCTATTGAGGGCAGAAGGTCAGTAAGAAGGATAGTGGATGTTGTTAGTAAAGGTACTTGTGAACTTTCCGTGCCTCCCCTGCTCTGCAGCAGTGCTGTAGGAGGCTCCCTATTTGACTAGTCAATCAAGTCATGCCAGGTTTCAGGCTGTGGCTGACGCCCACACAGCTGTTTACTGCCTCACAGCCTCGACGGTTATCTTTAGTCAAGTCGCACTGATTTCCGTGTGACTCATCGTGAAAGTGCTGATCCACCTCCCAGTCATGATGCCCTTGATTTCTGACTCAGCCAGCTGTGTATTCTTGCTCATTGGCTTTACTTCACCTGGTTTGTCCGTGCAGAATGAGCTGTGATTTTAGGGTGGCCTGTTCTTCGGGGGGCTAAAAATTTTGCAGACTTGCCTCGCTGCTTCCTTGCCCCAGAATACTTGAACTGGACCAGGTTACTTTCCCAATAAAATTGTGCAAAGAGCAGTGGTAGCTGGCAGGGTTGAGGTGCATCTCTACCAAAGGAGGTGTAAGGCGCTCCTTCCCTCCGCTGGCCTGCAGGTCACCCTTGAACAATTGTAGCACCTCGCTAGCCGCCCAATAGGAGTCATGAGGAAAGCATAGAAGGCTAAGGAAAGTCCATCTCCCACCCCCCCCTCCTCATCACATTCTACAGGGGTTATATTGAGAGTATCCTGAGCAGCTGCATCACTGCCTGGTTCAGAAATTGCATCATCTCGGATCATCGGGGTCTCTCTTCCCGCCATCACGGACATTTACACTACACACTGCATCCGCAAAGCAAACAGCATTATGAAGGACCCTACGCACCCCTCAAACAAACTCTTCTCCTTCCTGCCGCCTGGGAAAAGGCACCGAAGCATTCGGGCTCTCACGACTAGCCTATGTAACAGTTTCTTCCCCCAAGCTAACAGACTCCTCAATACCCACAGCCTGGACTGACACCTTACTGCCCTATTGTCTTTATTTATTGTAATGCCTGCACTGTTTTGTGCACTTTATGCAGTCCTGGGTAGGTCTGTAGTCTAGTTTTTTTTTTCTGTATTGTATTTTATGTAGTTCAGTTTAGTTTTTGTACTGTGTCATGTAACACCATGGTCCTGAAACAACATTCTCATTTTTACTGTGTACTGTACCAGCAGTTATGGTCGAAGTGATAATAAAAGTGACTTGACTTGAGAAGCCAAGGGAGCAGATGGTGGATGGCCATATCGCAAGTCCTGGTTATGTGACCACTGACGCTGGAGAGAGGGTCTCTGAAGAGTGTTGGTAACGGATTGTAAGATGAAGAAGCCAATGGCGAACCACTTCTGTAGGCAAATTTGCTGAGGGCAATCATGGTCACGGATAAGACCATGATCGCCCAAGTCATATGACGTGGCACATAACGAGTAGTGGACACAGCCCGGTCCATCACACACCCAAACAACCTCACAACAATTGGCAGAATCTGCAGGAGGTACTGCTTCCAGAAGCCACCTACCATTAGGAACCCATACTACCCCGGTCACGCCCTCTTCTTGCTACCACTGTCAGGCAGGTACTACAGAAGCCTGAAGTCCCATACTACCAGGTTCAAGAACAGCAACTTTCCTACAACCTTCAGGTCCTTGGACCAACCTGCACAACACTAACACTCCCTCAGCAATGGAACAATGAGCCCTCTTGCATTTCCACAGCGACCTTAGAGTTTTTACTCTCTCTGTTTAGGCTGAGCCTCGTGTCTGTGTCGCTGAAGGCAAGTACCGGAACCTCACTGTACTTGTGCGCGGGACAATAAACTCAACCTGACCCCGTGTGCAGCGAGGCTGAGGAAGCTCTGTCTGGTGACTTTTATTTCTTTTTATTTCTGTCTGGCGTGTCTGGTGACTTTTATTTCTCCGTCCACTTTGCACGTTGCAGCTAATAACGTGACGCTGAGTGTATGTTCATGGTCTTCTACTGCCATGGCCCATCCTCTTCAAGGTTCAACGTGCTGTGCATTCAGAGATGTTCTTCTGCACACCGCTGTTGTATCACGTGGTTATACGAGTTACCGTCACCTGCCTGTCTGCTTGGATGCCTGGCCATTCTTCACTGACGCTTCTCATTAACAAGGTTTTCTCGCACACAGAACTGCCGCTCGGTTTTTGTTCGTACTATTCTCTGTAACTCTAGAAACTTTTGTGCAGGGAAATCCCGGGAGGATAACCATTTCTGAGCTACTCTAACCAGCATCAACAGTAATTTCATGGTCAAAGTCACTTGGATCACATTTCTTTCCCCAATTTTGATGTTTGGTCTGAACAACAACCAAACCTCTTGACCATGTCTGTATGCTTTTATGCATTGAGTTGCTGCCACGTGAATATATTTTTGTACTAACAAGAAGGTGTACCTAATAAAGCAGCTACTGAGTGTATGTAAAGCATTACTTAAGGCAATGGGCATCCAACAACACCTTGTTTTGCCACTACCCAAGTAAAGCACATGATAAGATATTGGCAGTGCCCTTGGAGAACAAATCAGGATCAGGATTATTGTCACTGACATATCTAGGTGCTCCTACAGTCCAAACACATGCCGGTTAGTAGGATAATTGTTCATTGCAAGTTACCCTGTGATTAGGCTAGTGTTAAATCGATGGGTTGCTGGGTGATACAGCTCATTAGGCCAGAAGAACCTGTTCGGCTGCTGTATCTCTGAATAATAGATAAATAAACAAGTGTTCTGGAGTTTGTTGTTTAGTGACAGAGTGCAGCATATAAAAAGAAATACAGTATGTTATAATGACTCATGGTTTCCTCAAGGGAAAATCTTGCCTGATAAATCTGCTGGAATTCTTTGAAGAAGTAACAGGCGGGACAGACAAAGGAGAATCAGATGATGTTGTGTACTTGGGTTTTCAGAGAGCCTTTGACAAGGTCCCACACATGAGGCTGCTTATAAATTATGAGCCCATGGTATTACAGGAAGGATTCTAGCATGGATAAAGCAGTGGGTGATTGGCAGGAGGCAAAGGGTGGGAATGCCAGTGACCAGTGGTGTTCCACAGGGGTTTGTGTTGGGACCAATTTTTTTTTTGTGTTCTGTGTCAGTGATTTGGATGATGGAATCGATGGCTTTGTTGCTAAGTTTGCAGACGACACAAGGATAGGTGAAGGGGCAGCTTGGTATTGACAGAAGCTGCGAGGTTGGAGTGACAAAGGGCTGATGAGGATGGAATTTGATCAAAGACCGTATAGCATGGAATAAAGGGAGGGAGTGGGGAGGACTGTGCAGATAGGCAGGAAGACTGAGTGGGAAAGGAGAATGTGTTTCTTGGAATTGCTTTAATAATTTAGTTTGTTTTTGTTCATGTGAATCACTGCACAGTGATTGACTTGAGTAATAATTAAAAATTTGCATGTGAGTTCTACACAACTTGTGACTGTGACAGTGTACAAGTAGCTGAATGGGAGCAGAATAACCATGAAAATCTCAGTTGCAAAATGTTACTCTCAGAATCCATGTTGAATCAGAACCTTTACACCTGCTTATTAATGCAAATATTTGATCAGCCAATCATGTGACAGCAACTCAATGCATAAAAGCACGCAGACATGGTCAAGAGGTTCGGTTGTTGTTCAGACCGAACATCAGAATGGGGAAGAAATGTGACCTAAGTGACTTTGACCGTGGAATGACTGTTGGTGCCAGACGGGGTGGTTTGAGTATCTCAGAAACTGATGATTTTGTGGGATTTTCATGCACAACAGTCTCTAGAGTTTATAGAGAATAGTGTTGGGGGGAAATTTAAACAGCCAGTGAGCTGCAGTTCTGTGGGTGAAAATACGCAAGGTCAGAGGAGAATGGTCAGATTGGTTCAGGCTTACAGCAGTAATGTGTAGAAGAGCATCACTGAATGCGTAACATGTCGCATCTTGAAGTGAATGGACTACAGGAGGTATCTAATAAAGTGGCCACTGGGTGTATTTGCTGAGGAATCAACTGTGGGGATGTAGCTTTAAAAAAAAAGGTCACGGTTCCTTATCGTGCTCTCAGTGAGTAGGGAAGCGGTTGACTCAGCTGAATTTTGAGCCCAGCTCACGTTTCACTGTCAGGAAAACAGCTGGCTCCACGAATGGAGAAATTACAACCCTCCTCATCCAGTCCCAGTGTTACGATAATGAGGTGAATTACTGTGTTTCTCTGGTTGTATAGGGTTAAAGTCACATTCCAGACCTCAGAACATCACCCATGTCAGACCCAGTTACTGAGGGAGTACTGTAGGCTGACCCTGTGCTATTTGGTAGATGAAACACAGTTCTGAGGCAACTAGTTTCTTGGCCAATTTTTTTTTAACCCCTTATTCAACCGTTTTACCACATTATTTGTTTCTTCTAGTCTGTGGAAGAAGCTGGCGGCAAGTTTGACTGCCAGGTTTCCTACTTTACAGGAGCCACTACACTTCGAAAGGTAATGAAAATCATGAGACGAGTGTGCCAGGCTGCCCTGAGAGATTGGCATTACGTTGGCCGCATAATTTAAAGTTTTTCTGTTAAAATTCAGGAGCTCAGCTAAGGTGATTTTAAAAACTCAAGGTGCCAGAAACAGTTACCAAGTCGAGGAGCTTCTGTGGGAAGACAAACAGAGCAACGCACACAAAACGCTCGAGGAACTCGCAAGTCAGGCGGCATCTACGGAGAGGAATAAAGAACCGATGTTTTGGGCCGGGACCATGACCAGACGAAACGTTGACCATTTATTCCCCTCCAAAGATGCTGCCTGTCTTGCTGAGTTCCTCCAGCATTTAATGTGCATTCAAGATTTCCAGCATCTGCAGAATGTCTCATGTTTAGAACATTAACAGCATCTTCCACCCCACATCGTCCTTGCCAAACATAATGCCTATCCACATTAATCAAGTTAGCCTACATTAGTGAAGTATCTCTCTGCACCTGTCCTTTCTAAGTACATCTAAACATGCCTGTATTTTCCTCTACCAGATCCTCTGGCGGTTCCTTCCAGATAATACCATCCTGTGTCTGGAAAAGCAAACTCCCTCAGATCTCCTTTAGATTTCTCACCTCTCACATTAAACCTGCACCTTCCGGTTTTCTCCCCCCTTCAGGCTGGGTGAGACTAGAACTAGAGGTCATAGGTTTAATGTAAATATTTGAGGGGAAACTTCTTCACTCAGAGATGTGAGTGTAGAACGAGCTGTCAGAGGTGAATAGGCAGCAGGTTTATCACTGACGTATGAGAGTTCAATTGTAATAATTAAGGAAAGTTTGGATAGTACATGGATGTGGAGTGCTGTGGTCTGGATGGATGAAGATGGCACTGGGAAAAAGATCGGATCAGCATGTGTTAGATGGGCCGAAGAGCCTATCTCTATGCTGTAGTACTCTCTTAACTCTAATTCAGTGGAGATACAAGAGACTGTAAATGTTTCAATCTGGAACAATGCACAAAAAGCTGGAGGAAATCAGCAGGTCAGTCGCCCACAGAGAGATCAGAATCACAATGGTTATCACTGACAAATGTTGTAAAAATGTGATGTTTTGTGGCAGCAGGAAAGTGCAAGGCATAAACAATTACTATAATTTACAACGGTAAATAGTGCAATTGAGGAAGAGTGAGGTTGTGTTCATGGGGTCGTGCGTTCAGAAATCTGACAGAGGGGAAGAAGATGTCGGGCAGCACGGGAGCGTAGTGGTTAGAACACTTTACAGTACCAGCAACCCGGGTTCAATTCCCGCTGCTGTCCGTAAGGAGTTTGAACGTTCTCCCAGTGACCGCATAGGTTTCCTCTGGGAGCTCCAGGTCCCTCCCACAATCTGAAGACATACTGGTTAGCGGGCTAATTGGTCATTGTAAATTATCCCGTGATTAGGCTGGGATTAAATCGGGGATGACTGGTTGGCGTGGTCTGTGCTGTATCTCAATAAATAAATTTCCCTAAAATATCGAGGGCGGCTCCTATATCTTCTGGAAGAGAACATGTTCCGAATGGTGAGGGTCCTTATTGAAGGGTGTCGACTGTCTGTTTCCTCTCCATAGTTGCAGCCTGACGTGCTGAGTTCCCCCAGGCTTGTTTTTTTAGTGTGGGTTGTTCTCTGTTTTTGACTCTATCTGTTGATGAAAAGGTTAATGGATGTTCCTCCATTTGTTGATGAACGGTTTAATGGAGGCTCCTCTGTTTGCTGATGAAAGGTTTAATGGAGGCTCCTCTGTTTGCTGATGAAAGGTTTAATGGAGGCTCCTCTGTTTGCTGATGAAAGGTTTAATGGAGACTCCTCTGCTGATGAAAGGTTTAATGGAGGTTCCCCTGTTTGATGATGAAAGGTTTAATGGAGGTTCCCCTGTTTGATGATGAAAGGTTTAATGGAGGTTTTTCTGTTTGTTGACAGTACGCGTCGACAGGGTGCCTGCTGACCCTACACCACACCGAGAAGCCAGACCACGAAGATGCCTGCGAGTTCCGGCCGTACTCCTGCCCGTGTCCCGGCGCCTCCTGCAAGTGGCAGGGCTCGCTGGAGCAGGTGATGTCTCACCTGGTGCACGTGCACAAGAGCATCACCACCCTGCAGGGGGAGGACATCGTGTTCCTGGCCACGGACATCAACCTGCCCGGCGCGGTCGACTGGGTCATGATGCAGTCCTGCTTCGGCCGCCACTTCATGCTGGTGCTGGAGAAGCAGGAGAAGTACGAGGGCCACCAGCAGTTCTTCGCTGTCGTGTTGCTGATCGGCGCCCGCAAGCAGGCCGAGAACTTTGCCTACCGGCTCGAGCTGAACGGCAATCGCCGCCGCCTGACCTGGGAGGCCACCCCCCGCTCTATTCACGACGGCGTGGCCACAGCCATCCTCAACAGCGACTGCCTGGTCTTCGACGCGGCCATTGCTCACCTCTTTGCCGACAATGGTAACCTGGGGATTAACGTCACCATATCGACCTGCTGCTCGTGATAGCTAACTGGTGACAGTGTTTGGGGTTACCTGTCTGGGGTAACGCCTCATTGCTAAGTTTTTTTTTTGTCTATCTTGTAGATTAGACATAAAATCATTGTGGAGCTTAACTGACTGTGCCAATTTATTTAAATTATGTTGCCATAATAGCTTTTTTAAATAAATATATATTTCAGAAAGGTTGATTTCTAAATTTATTTTCCCAACATGTTCCTAATATTTATAACTTTTTGATCTGGGTTAATATTTCAAGTTCATGGTCGTTTCACTCTACATGTATACAACCAAACGAAAGAATGTTCCTTCAGATCACGGTGCACCCACACTATGTATACAACACACAGCAAAATATTATCACAAATAAGTTAACAAAATGTAATTCAAAATGTGTATGAAGTGCACGGCTGCAGGTAAGCAGTACAGTAACAGTAAACAGCTCATTGTCCTAGTGACGAGACCTCAGTAGTGGCAGGATATTCGTTAGTCTCGCAGCCTGAGGGAAGAAGCTGTTACCCGGTCTGCTTGCCCTGGGGCTCCTGTACCTCCTTCCCAGTGATAGTTGGTCAAAGAGATTGTGGGATGTGGAATCACTGGAACAGAATTAGGCCATTCAGCCCATCGAGTCTGCTCCACCATTCCATCGTGGCTGATTCTGGATCCCACTCAACCCCATACATCTGCCTTTTCGCCATATCCTTTGATGCCCTGACCAATCAGGAAACGATCAACTTCCACCTTAAATATATGCACAGACTTGGCCTCCGCTGCAGTCTGTGGCAGAGCATTCCACAGCTTCACTACTCAGCGGGAGTAAGGATCCTCAACAATGCTTTGGGCCCTTCGTATACAATGCTCCCAGTAAATGTCATGAATTGGGGGGGGGGGGGGGGGTGGAGGGAATCCCCAGTGATCCTCTCAGCAGTATTTACTGTCCTCTGCAGGGTCTTGCAGCTTCCGTACCACACAATGATGCAGCCAAGAGAGATCATTCTGGACAGTGCTCCTATAGGAATTTTTTAGAATGGGGGCAGGGTTAATCTGACCTGCGCTTTTTACTGAAAGGTAAAAGTCCTCACAACATGCTTTAATGCGAGAAGGCTTAAGCCCCTCGCAGTACTTGTGAGAAAGCTTTCATTTAAGTGGCACAGTAGCATAGCGATTAGCATGATGCTTTACAGCACCAATAAGTTGAGGTTCAAGTCCCACTGCTGTCTATAAACAGCTTGCACATTCTCCTCGTGGGTTTCCTCCGGGTGACCTGGTTTCCTCCCACATTCCAAAGATGTACAGTTCGGGTGAGGGTCATGCTACGTTGGCACCAGAGCATGGTGACCCTGGAGGGCTCCCACCACCCCACCCCACCCCAGCACCTCCTCAGACTGTGTCGGTTATCGACACATTTCACTGTGTACGTGTGAGAAATAAAGCAAACCTTTCAGCAGCAATTCACTCATCAAAATCAACAAAGCAAATGTGGCATCAGAGTTTCAGCCCGCCCCAAAGCCATAAATTTCAGCATGAAACATTACTTTTGAGCCGGTGCACCTGCCTATCACATCACTTACCAAAACCAACTGGTGACCAGCCCCAGTTCTTTGTGCTACCCCCCCCCCCCCCAAAACGAGCCCATCCCGCCGGCCTGCGTTTGACCCATCTCCTCCCTTCTCACTACTACTGTCAGGCGGGAGTCTTGGGTCCCACACTGTCAGGTTCAGGAGCAGCTTTTGGCCCATAGTCGTCGGTCTCCTGGACCAGCTTCTCTCACCACAGTGCTGAACTGACCCCACAGCCTGTGGACTGACTTTCGAGGATTCTGCAGCTCAACTTGAATGTATTATTTGTGTACTATTTTATATATTTTTTCACGAGTTGCCCTCTTTTGTGCACTGGATGTGTGTTGGTCTTTGTTATGTGTGTGTGTGTGTTTTTTGTGGATTCTATAGTGTTTCGTGGGTGCCTGTAAGAAGATGAAGGTTGGATATGGTATACATACTTAGATAATAAATTTATTTTGGACCTCCCCACACCCACCCCTCTTAATTCAGCTGTATTTCCATTGGTTGGACGTGGTTATCAAGGATAGAGACATTTACTGTGCACTAATCTGCACTTGAGCCAAATGACTTGCAAAGACATGTTAAAGGAGCCAGCCATGTGAGTCATAGCCCAGACACGGGAGGCAGATTTCCAGCCCTAAAGGACATTAGGGAACCAGACTAGATTTCACAACAATCCAGTAGTTTTACAGTCACCCGCAGATGGGTGTGAAGCCCAAGTCATTGAATATCGGGATGTTGTTAGGTTCTTGATTAGTCAGGGCACCAAAGGTTACCAGGAGAATGGGGGTGGAAAGGAAAAATAAGTCAGCCGTGATGGGATGGCAGAGTGGACTCGATGGGCTGAATGGCCTAAATCTGCTCGTGTCTTATTGGCCTTATAATATTCACAAACCAGAAAATCTGCAGATGCTGGAGATCAAAGTAATACGCACAAAAGGCTGGACAGGCAGCATCTATGGAAAAGTGTACATTTCGGGCTGAGACCCTTCATTAGGACTCTTAATAGTATTGTGTTCCCCTTGCCCCTGACATCCGACCCGTGCCTTCTTACTTCTACACTTGCTTCCCTACATGTACGTACTGTTGGGGAAGACACCACTGCTGGAGTAACATAGGATGCATTTTATCCTTACCTCATTCTGTAAACTGATACTCAAAACTCATCACAAGGAATATCTGATTAAACGTTTGATCCAATTTAATTCCTTAGAAAGGAAAAATGTGAGAAATTTAACAAAAATAAATAATGTTAAGTAAAATCAGGAGTCTGTAGACTTTTTAAATGGCATTGAGATAATATCAAGACTGTAAGACATAGGAGCAGAATTAGGCCTCTCAGCCCATTAAATCTGCCATTCATGGCTGGTTTACTATCCCTCTCAACCCCTTTCTCCTGCCTTCTCCCTGTAATCTCTGATGTTTTGACTAACCAAGAACACATCAATCTCTGTTTTGAATATCCTCAAAGACTTGGCCACTAAAGCCATCTGTTTCAATAAATTCTACCGATTCATCTAAAGAAAACCCTTCTCATCTCTGTTCTAGGTGGATGTCTCTCTATTCTGAGGCTGTGCCCTCTGTTCCTGAACTCACCCACAATAAGAAACATGCTTTCCACCTTTCGATATGCTATACGTTTCAATGAGATCTCCCCCCCACCCCCCCCATTCTTCTAAACTCCAGCAAGTTCAGGCCCAGAGTCAAACACTTGTCATACCCGTTCATTCCAGGGATCATTCTTGTAGACTTACTCTGGACCCTCTCCAATACCAGCACATCTTTTGTTAGATAAGAGGCCCAAAACTGTTCACAATACCCCAAGTACATTCTGACCAATGCCTCGTAAACCCTCAGCATCACATCCTTGCTTTTGTACTCTAGGCCTGTTGAAATGAATGCTAACATTACATTTGCCTTTCTACCACCAACTCAAACTGCAAGTTAACCTTCAGGGAATCCTGCACAAGGACTCAATTACCCTTTGCAACTATGAGTTTTGAATTTTCTCCCCACTTCAAAAATAGCTATGCTTCCTTCTACCAAAGTGCATGACCAGACCTTTCTCCACACTATATTCCATCTGCCACTTCTTTTCCCATTCTCCTAATCTGTCTCAGTCCTTCTGCAGGCTCCCTGCCTCCTCAACACTACCTGCCCCTCCACCTGTTCTGTATTGTCTGCAAACTTATCCAAAAAGCCATCAATTCTGTCATCCAAATCATATGACAAATGATATGCAAAGTGGCCCGAAATTGATCTCTGCAGAACACCACATCACCAGCAGCAAAACAGAATAAGCCCCCTTTGTTCCCACTCTTCACCTCCTTCTAATTAGCCCATGTTCTATCCAAGCTTGTATCTTTCCTGCAGTACCATGGGTTCTTGTTTAGCGTCCTCATGTGTGGCACCTTGTCAAAGGCCTTCTGAAAATCCAAATGCACAACATCCATCAATTCTGCTTTGTCTATCCTGCTTGTTGTTTTCTCAAATAATTCCAAAAGATTTGTCAGGCAAGATTTCCCCTTAAGGAAACTATGCTGACCACTGCCTATTTTATCATGAGCCTCCATATAACCCCGAAACCTTATCTGTAATAGTGGACTCCAACATCTATCCAACCACTAAGGTCAGACTAACTGGCCTATAGTTTCCTTTCTTCTGCCTCTCTCCCTTCTTGAAGAGTGGAGTGACATTTGCAATTGTCCAGTCTTCCAGAACCACTCCAGAATCTATCATTACTCATGCCTCCACATTCTTTTCAGCCAACTCTTTCAGAGCCTCGGGACACAGTCCATCTGGTTCGGGTGAATTACCGACCTTCAGACCTTTCAGCTTCCTAAGCACCTGCTCTTTTGTAACAGTAACTACACTGACCTCTACCCTTGACACTCAGTGCCTTCCATAGTGAAGACTGGCGCAAAGTACTTACTAAATTTGTTTGTCCCCCATTACCACTGTCCAGCATCATTTTCCAGTGGTCCAATATCCACTCTCACCTCACTTTTACTCTTCATATGTATGAATAAACATTTGGGATCCTCTTTGATATTATTGGCTAGCTTGCCTTCGATTTTCTCCTTATATGTGTTTTTGTTCTTCAAGCTTCCCAATCCTCTAACTTCCCACTAGTTTTTGCTATATTACATGCCCTTCTTTTTGCTTTTATGCTGTCTTTGACTTCCCTTGTCAGCCACAGTTGCCCCATCATCCCTTTAAATACTTCTTCATTTTTGGAATGTGCCTTCCGAATTGCCCACAGAAACTCCAGATGTTGCTGTTCTGCTGTCATCCCTGTTAGTGTCTCCTTCCAATCAACTCCCCTCTCATGCCTCTGTAAATCTCTTTACCTCACTGTAATACTGATACATCTGACATTATCTTCTCCCTCTGGAACTGCAGGGTGAATTCTATATTATGATCACTGCCTCCCAAGGGTTTCATTACCTCAAGCTTCCTAATCAAATCTGGTTCAGTACACAATCCCCAATCCAAAATAATCTTTCCTTGCTTGAGATCAAATCAATCTTGCAGACACTCTGCAAACTCCCTCTCTTGGGATCCAGCACCAACACGATTTTCCCTATCTACCTGCACACTGAAATCCCCATTACTATTGTAACATTGCCCTTATTACATGCATTTTCAATTTCCCATTGAAATTTATATATCACATCCTGGCTACTGTTCAGGGCCTGATATACTTCCATCAAATTTTTATCCTTGCAGTTTCTTAACTCTGCCCACAAGGATTGTACATCATCCGATTCTGTGTCACCCCTTTCTTAGGACTTGGTTTCATTTACCCCCAACAGAGCCACCCCACCCTCTCTGCATCCTTTCAGTACAATGTGTATCCTTGGATGTTAAGCTGCCAACTACAATCTTCTTTCAGCCATGACTCAGTGATGGCCACATTATCATACCTGCCAATTTCTAACTGTGAGACAAGTTCATCTACCTTATTTTATGTACTGTGTGCATTTAAAATATAACACCTTCATGTCTGTATTCATCACCTTTTCAGTATCGCCCCTGCATTACACTTCACCTCATCGCACTGACTGCGATTTTGCCCTGTCATCTTACCTGACCTTCCTCACAGCCTCACTACAAACTGCATTGACTTGTACACCAACTGCACCATCCTCAGCCCTATCAATCTGTTCCCCAAGCCCCTGCCCAACCCTCCCAAAAGCTCTAGCAAAGCTACCTGCAAGGATATTGGTCGTCCCCCATCCCCCACCCCCCGGGGGTTCAAGTGTAACCCGTCCTTTTTGTACAGGTAAAACCTTTGCCAGCAGAGATCCCAATGATCCAGAAATCTGAAATCCTGCCCCCTGCACCACTTCCACAGCCAGTCGTCCTATTCCCATCCAGATTAGCATGTGAAATTGGAGAGTAAACCACAGATTACTACCCTGGAGGTCCTGTTCTTCAGCCTTTTTCCTAACTCCCTATACCCACTGCACAGGACCTCTTCCCCCTTTCTACCTCTGTCATTGGTGCCACCCTCCCACTTGATAGGTCATCTTCCCCCCCCCCCCTCATCCAAAGGGGTATGCTTGTTGCTGAGGGCAATGACCGCAGGGAAACTTGAATTGACAGTTTACACCTCTTGCGTCTCCTGGTGGTCACTCATCTACTACCTGAAGCCTGCACTCTGGATGAGATCACCTCAGTAGAAAACTCATCTGTGAAGTTTTCAGCCTCCCGGATGGGCCTGAGTACATCGAGCTCCAGTTCCTTGTCAGTTAGGAGCTGAAGTTGGATGCACTTCCTGCCGATGGGGTGACTGCCAAGAACCATGAAATCCCACGTCTCTCAGGCGGATCATTCCAGTGCCCGAACTGCCACCTTGCCAATGCTTATCATGCCTCTAACTTCTTATACTTAAGTTCTTGCCTAAGCCTGTTGAGCAAAGCCTGACTACTCACACAATGGCCACTCCACTCAAACCTAACTTTTTTTAAATCGGCCCTTGCTAATTAACCATAAATTAAAAATGAGAATTAACTCTTAGCCGCACCTGAAAGAAATTGAAACAACTTGTACAAAAGTGCATCAGGAGGACCCTTGATCCTGATGGAGGGTCTCAGCCCGAAATGTCAGCTATTTATTCCCCTCTATAGATGCTGCTCAGTCTGCCGAGTTCCTCCAGCATTTTGTGAGTGTTGCTCTGGATTTCCAGCATCTGCAGAATCTCTTGTGTTCAAGAGGACCCCTGTGGCATAGTTAGTAAGTGTAGACTGGTGATTCAATCCCTGAACTGAGTATCGTCAACAGTAAAACATCATAAAAAGAGAGTGTCATCGAACAACTCTTGACACACACTCTAATGTTGGTATGTTATTTCTGTCTATTTTTACACATTAGTTATTCTAAGTTATGCTCACTTAAATTTCTGTAGGGGCACAATTAAGAGCATCCTGACTGGCTGCATCACTACCCGGTATGGGAACTGTAATTCCCTCAATCGCAAGACTGCAGAGAGTGGTACAGACAGCCCAGCGCATCTGTAGATGTGAACTTCCCACTATTCAGGACACTTACAAAGACAGGTGTGTAAAAAGGATCACTGGGGACCAGAGTCACCCCAACCACAAACTGGTCCAGCTGTTACCATCTGGGAAACGGCATCGCAGCATAAAAGCCAGGACCAACAGGCTCCGGGACAGCTTCTTCCACCAGGCCATCAGACTGATTAATTCATGCTGATAAAACTGTATCTCTACGTTATATTGACTATCTTGTTGTACATACTATTTATTATAAATTCCATTTTGCACATTTAGACAGACAGCAAAGATTTTTATTCCTCATGTATATGAAGGATGTCAGTAATAAAATTATTTCAATTCAATTTATGTAGTTTTATGTTTAACTATCAGACATAGGAGCAGAATTGGGCCATTCGTGTTTGTAATGAATTGTACTGGGAAAAAAATAATAATTTTCAGAGCATTTATACCTTGGTGTGTACTCCAGTGACAATAAACTAAAACGGGAGGCGTTAGAACAAGTGATTATATATTTTTTTAAATGCAAAAACATGCTGCCGGAGGAATTTAGCAGATTAAGGAGGATCTGTGGCACGTGAGAGGGAAATATTGATATTTGGGGTTTTCGGGCTCTGCAGTGTGAAGCCTGTTCAGGGGGCAACATACTGTATTCAGACTGCGGGGCCAGGAGTACTATACTGAATCAAAGCACGTTTGTTGTCATTTGCAAACGTACCAAGAGGCACAGGCACAATGAAAAACTTTGCAGCAGCCAACACGGGTGAGTAGGCAAAGACAACACGCACAGCACAGGTTATATATCAATTATACAAGACGGTGAAGATAAACTATGCCAAACAATAATGTTTTGCATGGTAATGCAAGAGGCGGGGGTTTGTGGTCATCCGTTGCTGAGGTAGGGTTAGGATTGTGCAGGTCGGCTCAGGAACTCGGTTGTTGGAAAGTCGCTGTTCCTGAAGCCGGTGGTGTAGAACTTATTTATTCACAGTTGCCCAGAAACCCAACTCTTTGTTTTACTGATTTACCAATGTGGTGCGGAGTCGGCCCTTCGAGCCGCGCCACCCCAGCAACCCGATTAACCCTAATCATGGGTCAATCACGACAAATTAAACAACCTGGTAGGTCCCTGGAATGTGGGAGGAAACCCGTGCGCTCACAGGGAAGGTCGTGCAAACTAATCCTAACCAACCCTAACCCATGCCCTGAGTTGTAATAGCAGCACGCTAACCCCGACGCCATGTACCTTCTGTACCCCTGCGAGAGGAGGGCCTCGATCATAGATTTCATCTTCTTCAGGCAGTTCATCAGGTGGATGGAGTCAATGGTGGGGAACGTGTAAATCAGAGTAAGTGGTGGGGGGGGGGGGGGGAGAGAGTACAAGGTGGCTGCTGATAGGTGAAACCGGGAGAGGGGCAAGGGTGAAGTAAAGAGCTGTGAAGTTGATTGGTGAAAGAGATAAAGGGCTAAAGAAGGGGGATGTGATAGGAGAGGACAGAAAATTATGGAAGAAAGGGAAGGAGTAGGAGCACCAGAGGGAGGAGATGGACGGGTGAGAGAGGGAAACTGAAATGGGGGAACGGTGGAAGGAGGGGGCAACCTCCAGAAGTTCAAAAAATCAATGTTCATGCCATCAGGTTGGAGACTAGCCAGGCAGAGTATGGGGTGTTGCTCCTCCAACCTGAGTGTGGCCTCATCACAGCAGTAGAAAAGGCCATGGACTAACATGTCGGAATGAGAATGGGAAGTGGAATCGAAATGGGTGGCCACCAGGAGATCCCACTTTTTCTGGCAGACGGAGCATGGGTGTTCAGTAGAAGCAGTCTCCTAATCTATGTTGGGTCTCACAGATATACAGGAGGCATCCCCATTCCTGATTCCCTTTCACCTTATCTGCTCAGAACCTCCCTCTATGTTCCCCTCCGCGATCCCTTTCTTCCATAGTCTTCTACCCTCTCCTCCCCTTTCTTCAGCCAACCAATCAACTTCCCAACTCTTTACTTTGCTCCCTCTCCCCCCCTTGGTTTCACCCAATCACCTACCACCTTGTACTACTTCTCCCCTCCCCCACCTTCTTGCTCTGACTTCTCATTCCAGTCCTGAAGAAGGCTTTCAGCCCAAAACTTCAACCATTTACTCTTTTCCACAGATGCTGCCTGGCCTGCTGAGTTCCTCCAGCGCTTTGTGTGTGTTGCTCTGATTGCCAGCATCAACAGATTTTCCTGTGATGGATAAGCTCTGTGCATGTTCTCTGCAGCCTCCTGTATTTTTGTGCGGTGCAATTGCTGTACCAGGCTGTGATGCATCACAAGGCATAGGAGCAGATTTAAGCCATTTGGCTCACCGAGTCTGCTCCACCATTCCATCGTGGCCGATTTATTTTCCCTCTCGATTCCATTCTCCTGCCTTCTCCCTGTAACCTTTAACATCTTTACTAATCAAGAGTCTATCAGAATCAGCTTTATTATCACCAGCATATGTCATGAAATTTGTTAACTTAGCAGCAGTAGTTCAATGCAATACATAATATAGGAGAAAAAATAGTAAGTAAATCAATTACAGTATATGTATATCAAATAGATTAAAAATCGTGCAAAAAAAATAATATATACTAAAAAAGTGAGGTAGTGTTCACAGGTTCAAAGTCCATTTAGGAATCGGATGGTGGAGGGGAAGAAGCTGTTCCTGAATCGCTGAGTGTGTGCCTTCAGGCTTCTGTACCTCCCACCTGATGGTAACAGTGAGAAAAGGGCATGCCCTGGGTGCTGGAGGTCCTTACTAATGGACGCTGCCTTTCTGAGACACCGCTCCTTGAAGATGTCCTGGATACTTTGTAGGCTAGTACCCAAGATGGAGCTGACTAAATTTACAACCCTCTGCAGCTTCTTTTGGTGCTATGCTGCAGCCCCCCCCCCCACCCCCACCATATCAGAGTGATGCAGCCTCTCAGAATGCTCTCCACGATACATCGATAGAAGTTTTTGAGTATTTTTGCTGTCATACCAAATCTCTTCAAACTTCTAATGAAGTATATCTTGCCTTCTTTATAGTGGCATTGATATGTTGAGAACAGGTTAGATCCTCAGACATCTTGACATCCAGGAATTTGAAACTCTTCACTTCTAGTCCCTCTGAGATTGGGATGTGTAACTTCGTCATACCCTTCCTGAAGTCCACAATCAGCTCTTTCGTCTTACTTACATTGAATATAAGGTTGATGCTGTGGCATCATTGCACTAGTTGGCATATCTCACTCCTGTATGCCCTCTTGTCTCCATCTGAGATTCACCAACAATGGTTGTATCATCAGCAAATTTATAGATGGTATTTAAGCTACGCCTAGCAACACAGTCGTGGGTATGGAGAGTAGAGCAGTGGGCTAAGCACACACCCCTGAGATGCACAAGTGTTGATTGTCAGCGAGGAGATATTATCACCAATCCGCACAGATTGTGGTCTTCCGGTTAGGAAGTGGAGAATCCAATTACGGAGGGAGGTACAGAGTCCCAGGTTCTGTAACTTAAACTTATCAATATTTAAATCAACCACAAGGAAAGCTGCAGATGCCGGAAATTCAAACAACACACACAAAATGCTGGTGGAACGCAGCAGGCCAGGCAGCATCTATAGGAAGTAGTACAGTCGACGTTTCGGGCCTCTGTTTTAAATATATCCAATGACTCGGCCTCCACAACCACCTGTGGCAATGAATCCCACAGATTCACCAGCCTCTGGCTAAAGACATACATCCTCATCTCTGTTTTAAATGGATATTCGCATATACTTCGGCTAGATTCCCACTATTGAAGCATCCTCGCCACGTCCACTTCTTCTAGGTCTTTCCATAGATGCTGCTAAGTGTTTTTTCTCCTATTACTGTTCAACATTGAGACTAGTTCAGCCGCGATTCAGACACGCAGGACTCCCCGCCTGTGTGCGCATGCGCGGGATTGGCAACGTTCTGAGCCTGTAACCACGCGGCACCCGGGTGCCATGGCAACGCTCAATGGCAGCCGTCTCTTCCAGTTTGCACGGAGAAAGTGAGAGGGGGAGTTGAATGCAGACCCGCTCCCCTCGCTAATATTAAAACTCGCTGCTTCTGGCCACCATGAACGAGGGCCAGGCCCAGGCCCGGAGATCAGGTAAGAAAGCATCCGAATAAATAGTGGAGCCTCTTCCCAGAGTGGAACCTGTCCGTGCAACAATTCAATAAGAATCCCGAAGCAAGATAATTCGGCAAAACTAAAAACATACAAAGCAAAATCTAAATCGTTCTCAAATTGGACGTATTACAGCGTAGTTAAATTTAGGAAAAGCAATTTTTTCTACCATGTTCGTTGACCTGAAAGCTTAACTCGTACTTCACACTACTGAATGTTTCGAGCCTGTTGTTATTAGAAACAACCCAACAAACTGTTTATTCTTCATTCCGTCTCCTCCTCCTCCTAAAGTAACCAAAGGCTTGGTGGGTTGTGAATAGGTCGGCTCGGGTATTCGCTCAACACTGAATCTGCGGGATAAAAACGTTTCCCGCAGCAGCCCTTGTGAACCTGGAGTGCCATGCCAAGTGAAATCAGCGGAAGGAACACAGCATTCAAACCTGACTCCGCCTGCGGGTATCAGTGAGAACTCACATAGGATCACTCGAGAAGAGAGAAGAATTAGGCTATTTGGCCCATCGAGTTTGCTCTGCCATTCTGTCGTGGCTGATTTATTTTTTTCACTCAATCTGTTCTCCTATAACCTCTGACGCCCTTCCTAATCAAGAACCTCTCAGTCACCGCTTTAAATATATCCAATGACTTGGCCTCCACAGGTGTCTGTGGCAGTGAATTCCACAAATTCACCATCCTCTGGCTAAAGAAATTCCTCCTCATCTCTGTCCTAAAGAGACGTACTTCTATTCTGAGGCTGGGTCCTCTGGTCCTAAACTCCCCCGGTATATGAAACATCCACTCCCATCTAGGCCTTAATATATTCGATAGGTTTTAATGAGATTTCCCTCTGCTTTCTTCCCAACTGGTGGTTTCCAGCCTGGGGTCCTTGGTTAATGGTAGGGTTCCATGGCATAAAAAAGGTGGGAACCCCCTGTTCTAGATTCCAGCAAGTTACAGGCCTTGTGTCATCAAATGCTCCTGATACGTTAACCCTTTCATTTCTGGACTCGTGGACCTCCTTTGGACCCTCTCCAGTGCCAGCACATCCTTTCATAGAAAAGTGGTCCGGAGCTGCTTATGAGGCTCCAAGTGTGGACTGATCAATGACCCCCTCAGCATTACGTCCTTTCTTTTATATTCTGCTCATTTCGAAATGAATGAATTAGCCCACAGAACTTGTACTATCTTCAACCTTGCAGTGGGCATGGGGTGGGGAAAGGAGGAGGGGGGGAGATCTGTGATGGTTGAAATGAAACACAGAATAATTATTTGCAATTCCCAGTGGGAATTGTAAGGAATAAAATGCAAATAGGATGAATATCTGAAATTGCTCATCTTAATTGGGGAGGGTTTAAACTAGATTTGCAGGAGGATGGGAACCAGAGTGCCAGAGTAGATAATGAAACAGGGGTAAAAATAAATTATGTTAGTAGTTCGTGCAAAGTCACAAATAGTAAGGTTGTGTGTGGCGGTAATAATCTTCTGAGTTGTGTAATGTGAGGAGTATTGTGGGAAAGGCAGATGAGCTGAAGCCTGGATTGACACATGGAATTATGATATCATAGCCAATACTGAAACTTGTCCACAGGAGGGGCAGAACTGTCAGCTCAATGTTCCAGGGTTCTGATGTTTCAGACGTGATAGAGGCAGAGGGATGAAGGGTGGGGGGGGGGGGGTGGTGGCTTTGCTAGTCAGGGAAAATATTACAGTAGTGCTTTGGCAGGACAGGGCTTGTCTACTGAGGCCATATGGGTGGAGCTGAGAAGCAGGAAAGGTATGACCACATTAATGGGGTTGTATTATAGACCACCCAATAGTCAGCGAGAATTGGAGGAGCAAATCTGCAGAGAGATAACAGACAACTACAGGAGACAGAAAGTTGTGATTGTAGGGGAGTTTAATTTTCCACACATTGATTGGGACTCCTATACTGTTAAAGGTCTAGATGGGTTTAGAGTTTGTAAAATGTGTTCAGGAAAGTTTTCAATCAATATATAAATGCACCAACTAGGGAGAATGCAATATTAGATCTATTAGGAAATTAGTTAGGGCAGTGACGGAAGTGTGTGTAGGGGAACACTTTGGTTCCAATGATCATAACGCCATTAGTTTCAACTTGATCATGGATAAAGATAGATCTGGTCCTCGGGTTGAAGTTCTAAACTGGAAAAAGGCCAAATTTGAAGAAATGAGAAAGGATCTAAAAAAAATTTCTGATACTTCTGGCTGTATTTTCATGATCATATTATAAATGATGGCTACTAAACCCTCTGGCAAGGATTCAGAGCTAAAATTTTTTCCTTAATGTCCATTGGACATAATTTCGGAAAAGACTGTAACATACTATTCAAGAAATTTCTAACTTGCAAGTATCTAAAAAAAAATGAGTTTTAGGCAAATTATATTTATTGGATAGCTGTTCAAAGGACATAAAACTGCTATCTAAAAATAGATCACAAAAACATGTTATACCTTTTGTTTTCCATAATACAAAGGCTTGATCCATAAAAGAAGGCTGAAAAAAAAAGTTAGATATAATAGAGCTTGATAAGATAAACTTATTCAAGCCAAAGAATTTACGAAATTGAAATCACATTTGTAATGTATGTTTAACTCTAGGATTAGTTATTTGTTTATTCAAATTAGATAAAGCAAAAGGAAGCGAAGATCCTAAAATAGAAAACAATGAAAAGTCTTGTACAGATTTACATTCCAAATTTACCCATTGTGGGCAAGGTGCTTGTATCCAAAATATTAAATATCGAATATTAACTGCCCAATAGTAAAATCTTAGGTTTGGCAAAGCCAAACCACCTTCCTTCTTAGGCTTCTGTAAATATTTTTTACTTAATCTAGGATTTTTATTCTGCCACACATACGAAGTATCAGAAACAGTTAAGAAGGAATGGGAAAAATAACTTGATTGTCTTATACCCACTGAGCAGTTGGAGAAAATTTTATAATTAGTCAATTCTTCTTCTATTTGTGCTAAACATGTCCTAATACAATTTAAGGTTGTACATAGGGCTCAGATGTCCAAGGATAAACTTGATCGATTTTATTCTTATGTTAATCCAACCCATGACAGATGTCATTCTGAAGTTGCTTCATTGACCCACATGTTTTGGTCTTGCCCCTGCCTGCAAAATTATTGGAAAGATATTTTTGGTACTATTTCAACAGTTCTGAATATCAAATTGCAACTGCATCCTATTACTGCAATTTTCGGTTTTTTAATGGTGGATAATAGTTGTTTATCCCCCTCAGCCCAGCGGATGAATGCATTTGTTACATTAATGGCTAGAAGATCTATCCTATTGAACTGGAAAGAAATTAATCCTCCAACTATGTTTCAGTGGTTTTCTCAAACTATTTCTTGTTTGAGTTTAGAAAAAATTAGAAGTGTTGTCTTTGACCCTTCAGTTAAATTTGAAGAAACTTGGAGACCATTTATTCAACATTTTCATATAAGCTAAACTGACTTTTCCTAAACCTTACTTTTATTATCCTTAATTATTTGGATGGAGGTACAGAGTTATTGACGCTGCTGTGTATATTTGACATAATGCAATGCCCATGTTGGATAGGTTTTTTCTTTTTTTTAGGGTTTTTTTTCTCTTATTACTCCATTTTTCATAATTACTATGAGTTTGGGAGGTTATTATATATGGATTATCATCTATTTGTATTTATACCTTAACCTATTAATTATGTACTCTCAAACTCTCTGTATTCATGTTTCATTTATGTTTGTTTAAAATTAATAAAAAGATTTAAAAAGAGAGAAAGGATCTAAAAAGCGTAGATTGGGACAGGTTGTTCTCTGGCAAAGATGTGATTGGGAAGCGGGAGGCCTTCAAAGGAGAAATTTTGAGAGTGCAGAGTTTGTATGTTCCTGTCAGGGTTAAAGGCAAAATGAATAAGAATAAGGAACCTTGGTTCTTGAGGGATATTGGAACTCTGATAAGAAGAAGAGAGAGATGTATAAGCAACAGGGAGGAAGTAAGATGCTTGAGGAGTATAAAAAGTGTAAGAAAATACTTAAGAAAGAAATCAGGAGGGCTAAAAGAAGAGATGAGGTTGCTTTGGCAGTCAGGGTGAAGGATAATCCTAAGAGCTTCTACAGGTATGTTAAGGGCAAAAGGATAGTAAGGGATAAAATTGGTCCACTTGAAGATCAGTGGTCTGCTATGTATGGTTCCAAAAGAAATGGGAGAGATATTAAATGGGTTTTTTGCATCGGTATTTACTAAGGAAACATTGAATGGAGTCTATGGAAACAAGGCAAACAAGTAGGGAGGTCATAGAATTTATACAGATTAAAGAGGAGGAGGTGCTTGCTGTCTTGAGGCAAGTCAGAGTAGATAAATCCCCAGGACCTGACAGGGTATTCCCTCGAACCTTGAAGGAGACTAGTGTTGAAATTGCAGGGGTGCTGGCGGAAATATTTAAAATTTTGATATCCACGGGTCAGGTACTGGAGGATTGGAGGATAGCTCATGTAGTTCCGTTGTTTAAAAAAGGCTCAAAAAGTAAGCCAGGAAATTATAGGCCAGTAACTTTGACATCAGTGGTAGGTAAATTATTGGAAGGTATACTACGAGGTAGGATCTACAAGTATTTGGATAGACAGGGACTTATTAGAAAAAGTCAGCATGGCCTTGTGTGTGGTAGGTCAAGTTTAACCAATCTATTAGAGTTTTTCGAGGAAGTTACCAGGAAAGTGGATGAAAGGAAGGCAGTGGATGTTGTATACATGGACTTCAGTAAGGCCTTTGACAAGGTCCTGCATGGGAGGTTAGTTAGGAAGATTCAGTCACTAGGTATACATGGAGAGGTAGTAAATTGGATTAGACATTGACTCAATGGAAGGAGCCAGAGAGTGGTAGTGGAGGATTGCTACTCTGAGTGGAGGCCTGTGACTAGTGGTGTGCCGCAGGGATCAGTGCTGGGTCCATTGTTATTTCTCATCTGTATCAATGATCTAGATGATAATGTGGCAAATTGGATCAGCTAATTTGCTGATGATATAAAGATTGGAAATGTAGTGGACAGTGAGGAAGGTTTTCAAAGCTTGCAGAGGGATTTGGACCAGTTGGAGGAATGTGCTGAAAAATGGCAGATGGAGTTTAATGCGGACAAGTATGAGGTAGGTTACTTCGGAAGGTCAAACCGGTAGAACATACAAGGTAGATGGTAGGACACTGAGGAGTGCAGTGGAGCAGAGGGATCTGGGAGTACAGATACATAATTCCCTAAAAGTGGCGTCACAGGTGGATAGGGTCGTAAAGAGAGCTTTTGGTACATTGGCCTTTATAAATCAAAGTATTGAGTATAAGAGTTGGAATGTAATGGTGAGGTTGTATAAGACATTGGTGAGGCCGAATTTGGAGTATTGTGTGCAGTTTTGGTCACCTAATTACAAGAAGGATATTAATAAGGTTGAAAGAGTGTAAAGAAGGTTTACAAGGATGTTGCCGGGACTTGAGAAACTGAGTTACAGGGAAAGGTTGAATAGGTTAGGACTTTATTCCCTGGAGTGTAGAAGAACGAGGGGAGACTTGATAGAGGTATATAAAATTATGATGGGTATAGATAGAGTGAATGCAAGCAGACTTTTTCCACTGAGGCTAGGGGAGAAAAAAACCAGAGGTCATGGGTTAAGGGTGAAGGGGGAAAAGTTTAAAGGGAACATGGGGGGGGGGCTTCTTCATGCAGAGAGTGGTGGGAGTGTGGAATGAGCTGCCAGATGAAGTGGTGAATGCGGGCTCACTTTTGACATTTAAGAAAAACTTGGACAGGTATATTGATGAGAGGGGTTTGGAGGGATATGGCCCAGGTGCAGGTCAGTGGGACTAGGCAGAAAAATGGTTTGGCACAGCCGAGAAGGGCCAAAAGGCCTGTTTCTGTGCTGTAATGTTCTATGGTTCTAATGTTGACTCCAGAATACTACAGTGTGCCTTGTAAAAAGCTCATGTCCTTTTCCTTGAGCTTAACTAATGATTTTTTTTATCATTCTTTAGCACTAAGCAGAAGATTGAAGAGGACGTGGAGATCGACCCTTACTTTCCAGTCTAGGATTTGAACCCGCGCTCACTATCATTAAGTTTAAAAAAGATTAATTGCATTGATGTAGCAGGAACTCATCCCGGAATTTTCATGCCTTTATTTCAGCACATTCTCAAAACACTGATTTCTTCCCTTTCTAGGCTCCTTGCTTACTTCAAGCACTTTAAACCCAGGTACTTCAAGCAGTCTGAGCCAAGAGGAATCGTTGACTGACTGTGATCCCTGCGATGAAAATGACTACCGCAGCAGGTGGTGTTACTTTGGTATCAAATTAAAACTTAGACTGAAAGACCTAAAGATTTGTGCTGGTCAAGTGGGAGAAATCAGCATCAGAATCAGGTTTATTATCATTGATATACAGTACTGTGTAAAAGTCTTAGGCATATATATATAGCTAGGGTGCCTCAGGCCTTTGCACAGTACTGTATTTGTCAACATAGAGAGGAGAGCAAGTTTGTAAATCTGATGGGAACAAAGGATGTTGGATGGAGCACCATCGGAAGAGTGTGGGACAGGTGTCAGAGAAGGAGTGCTGGGACAGTGCGGGGTGTGGACACAAAACAAGGTCATTTGATTCCAAACAACTGGTTTATTGATCATTACAGAATGTCTCTCTGGTGCTTCCTACTACCTACCCTCTCCCTCCCCCTTGATTACCCCTCTCCTTGCGCCCTTCCTACTCTCAGTCCACCAAAAAGATCAATATCAGAACCAGGTTTATCATCATTCACATATGTCACAAAATTATTTATCCTGCAGTAGCAGTACAGTGCAATGCATAAAATTATTACAATACAGTGCAAAGGTCATAGGCATCTTAGCTACATATACAGTTGAAGTCAGAAATTTACATACGCCTTAGCCAAATACATTTAAACTCAGTTTTTCACAATTCCTGACATTTAATCCTAGAAAACATTCCCTCTCTTAGGTTAGTTAGGATCACTATTTTAAGAATGTGAAAATGTCAGAATAATAGTAGAGAGAATGATTTATTTCAGCTTTTATTTCTTTCATCACATTCCCAGCGGGTTAGAAGTTTGCATACACTTTGTTAGTATTTGGTTGCGTTGCCTTTAAATTGTTTAACTGGGGTCAAATTTTTTTTGGTGGCCTTCCACAAGCTTCTCACAGTAAGTTGCTGGAATTTTTGTTCAATTCCTCCAGACAGATCTACTGTAACTGAGTCAGGTTTGTAGGCCTCCTTGCTTGCACACATTTTTTCAGTTCTGCCCACAAATTTTCTATCGAATTGAGGTCAGAAAATTATGTCAAGTCTAGTTCATCCTTGGGAGCAATTTCCAAACAGCTGAAGGTACCACGTTCATCTGTACAAACAATAGTACGCAAGTATAAACACTATGGGACCATGCAGCTGTCATACTGCTCAGGAAGGAGACACATTCTGTCTCCTAGAGATGAACGTACTTTGGCGTGAAAAATGCAAATCAATCCCAGAACAACAGCAAAGGACCTTGTGAAGGAAGATGCTGGAGGAAACAGGTAGACAAGTATCTACATCCACAGTAAAATGAGTCCTATATTGACATAACCTGAAAGGCTGCTCAGCAAGGAAGAAGCCACTACTCCAAAACCGCCATAAAAAAGCCAGGCTACAGTTTGCAAATGCACATGGGGACAAAGATCTTACTTTTTGGAGAAATGTCCTCTGGTCTGATGAAATAAAAATTGAACTGTTTGGCCATAATGACCATCGTTATGTTTGGAGGAAAAAGGGTGAGGATTGCAAGCCGAAGAACACCATCCCAACCATGAAGCATGGGGGTGGCAACATCATGTTGTGGGGGTGCTTTGCTGTAGGAGGGACTGGTGCACTTCACAAAATAGACGTCATCATGAGGAAGGAAAATTACGTGGATATATTAAAGCAACATCTCAAGACATCAGCCAAGAAGTTAAAGCTCGGTTGCAAATGGGTCTTCCAACTGGTCAATGACCCCAGGGATATCTCCAAATTTGTGGCAAAATTGCTTAAGGACATTAAGGAAATTGGAGTGGCCATCACAAAGCCCTGACTTCAATCTGATAGAAAATTTATGGGCAGAACTGAAAAAGCGTGTGCGAGCAAGGAGGCCTACAACTTTGACTCAGTTACACCAGTTCTGTCTGGAGGAATGGAACAAAATTCCAGCAGCTTACTGTGAGAAGCTTGTGGAAGGCCACCCAGAACATTTGATCCCAGTTAAACAACTTAAAGGCAATGCTACCAAATACTAACAAAGTGTATGTAAACTTCTGACTCACTGGGAATGTGATGAAAGAAATTAAAACTGAAATAAATCATTCTCTCTTCTATTATTCTGACATTTCACATTCTTAAAATAAAGTAGTGATCCTAACTGACCTAAGACAGGGAATGTTTTCTAGGATTAAATGTCAGGAATTGTGAAAAACTGAGTTTAAATGTATTTGGCTAAGGTGTATGTAAACTTCTGACTTCAACTGCATGTGCCCAAGACTTTTGCATAGAACTGTATGTCATGAAATACATTCTTTACCAGCAGCACAACAGTTTAATATGTAAACATTAATATAAGTTACAATAAGGAATATTAAAAAATTATAGTGCAAAAAGAGAGCAAACATAGTCAGGTGCCATTGATTGGTTCAGAAATCTAATGGCAGAGGGGAAGAAGCTGTTTCTAAGATGTTGAGTGTGTGTCTTCAGGCTCCTACACCTCCTCCCTGGTCGTAGTTATTAGAAGAGATAGTAATGTCCTAGAAGGAGAGAGTCCTTCATGATGGATGACGCCTTTTTGAGGCTTCGCCTTTTGAAGACATCCTTGATGAAGAGGCTAGTGCCCATGATGGAGTGGCTGAGTCTACAACTCTCTGCAGCTTTTTGTGATCCTGTATATTGACGCCTCCATACCAGACAGTGACGCAGCCATTCAGAATGCTCTGCAAGGTACATCTGTAGAAATTTGCTTGTCTTTAGGGACATACCGTCTTCTCAAACTCCTAAAGAAATATATAGCTGCTAAATTATAGCTCCTTGTTATATGTTGGGCCTAGGATGAACCTTCAGATATGTTGGCACCCAGCAGCTTGAACCGCTGATCCCTCGATGAGGACTGGTACGTGTTCTCTCATCTGCCCCTTTCTGAAGTCCACACTCAATTCCTGGGCTCTTGCTGTTGCTGCCTGCAAGGCTGTCGTGACTCCACTCAATCAGCTGATCTACCTCACTCCTATATGCCTCCTCGTCACCATCTGAGATTCTGCCAACAATAGTTGTGCCATTGGCGAATTTGAAGATGGCATTTGAGCTGTGCCTGGCCACGCCGATGAGAGTAGAGTATCAAGCTAAGCAGGATAATTCTTAATTAGTCTCAGTGATGCATTAATCCCTGACCCAAGGAGATTTATTGCAATTGAAGCTCAACCTTCTGACATGTAATAATTTTTGTATTATAGGACTGCAGTGAGCAATTAACACAAGATCCAATAAACATTCAGATGCTGATAAAACTGCCATGTCATTTTTCTGCTTTAGTGTCAGATCTTCAGCTCCCCACTCTCCCCCCAACTGACCTGCAAAATTTACCGTTGTAGAATTGGGTTAGTGACTGGTGATTTAAGAGTGGTGGGTACCTGGAATGCGCTGCCTGGGGTGATGTAGAAGCAGATACAGTGGGGACTTTAGTTAGGCACATGAATGTCAGGGATTAGTTTAGTTGGCCACTTGATTACTAATTTAATTAGTTTGGCACAACTCTCTGGGCTGATGGCCCTGTTCCTGGGCTGTACTCTCTGTGTTCAATGTTCTATTAATAATTAAAATACAAAGTAAGACATGAAATTCAGGAGGGCAGTCAACATCTGTTCCAGAATCAAGGCAAACTACATGGTGCTTCGACTGTGTGTCCTCAGCAGAACAGCTTCGATGAGATTATCTCATTATGCGAGGAGTGGCCTGATTTCTAGAAATTTCTGTAAGTAGAGTTCATAGGAGCCACAAATTTACAAACATTGCCCCTCCCCCAAGTCAAAGAAGGAAATTTTTTGTTGGGCTGTCCAAAAATTATTAGTAATTATAATTCTACCATTAGTTAGGTGGACAAGTAGGCGATTCTGTGGAGACAAAAAAGAAACAAAGATGGTGGTTTGCCTCCTAGGTGCCAGCGTTCGTGATGTTTCTGGGGCGTCCACGATATCCTGAAATGGGAGGGTAAGCAGCCAGAATTCATGGTACATATTGGTACCAACGACATAGGTAGGAAAAGGGTGGAGGACTTAAAGCAGACTACAGGGAGTTAGGAAGGAAGCTGAGAAGCAGGACCTCAAAGTTAGTAATCTTGGGATTGCTATCTGTGCCACACGACAGTGACTATAGAAATAGAATGAGGTGGAGGATAAATGTGTGGCTAAAGGATTGGAGCAGGGAGCAGAGATTCAGATTTTTGGATCATTGGGACCTCTTCTGGGGCAGGTGTGACCTATACAAAAAGGACGGGTGCACTTGAATCTGAAGGGGATCAATATCCTGGCGGGAGGTTTGCTAATGCTACTTGGGAGGGTTTAATTGGAGCACAAGTAGAGACAGTTTGTAGGGAGTTTTTGAGGAAGGATAGGCAGATGTTAGAGCAAAGATGCACTCAGCCTGATGGTTTGAGATGTGTCCATTTTAATGCAAGGAATATCATAAACTAGATGGATGAACTTAGAGTGTGGATCAATATGTGGAACTACTGACATTGTGGCCTTTACAGATATTTGGATGTCTCAGAAGCAGGAACGGCTGCTGCGTGTGCCAGGCTTTGGATGTTTCAAAAAGAACAGAGAAAGGCAAAAGAGGTGGGAGCGTGGGATTGCTAATTCAGGATAGTGACACGGCTGCTGAAAAGGAGGAAGTCATGAAGGGATTGTCTACTGAGTCAGCTTGTGTGGAAGTCAGAAACGGGAAGGGGGCAATAACTCTACTGGGTGTATTTTTATTGACCCACCCTCCCCCCCGATAGTAACAGGGATATTGAAGAGCATATAAGGAGGCAGATTTCAGAACAGTGCAATAATAATAGGGTTGTTGTGTGGAAGATGTTAACTTTTCTAATATTGACTGGCATTTCAGCGCAATGAGTTTAGATGGGGTGGAGTTTATTAGGTGTGTTCAGGAAGGTTTCCAGACACAATCTGTAGATAAGCCAACTAGATGAGAGGCTGTACTTGATCTGATATTAGGAATGAGCCTAGTCAGGTGTCAGATCTGTTGGAGGGAGAGCAGTTTGGATGTAGTGACCACAACTCTATCTCCTTCACCATAGCACTGGAGAGGGATAGGAGCAGAAAATTTGGGAAAACATTTAACTAGGGTAGGGGGAAATATGATGTTAGTAAGGAGGAACTTGGAAGCAGATGTTCTCAGGGAAATGCACTGAAGCAATGTGGCAAATTAATGTTTGCATGGCGTTCTGCATAGGTATGTTCCATTGTGGCAGGGAAAGGATGGTAGGGTTAAAGAACTATGGTGTACAAAGGATGTAGAGATTCTAGTTAAGAAAAGAAAAGCTTATGAAAGGTTCAAGAAACTAGGTACTGTTAGAGCTCTAGAAAATTACAAGGTTGCTAGGAAGGGGCTTAAGAATGGAATTAGGAGAGCCAGAAGGAGCTATGAGAAGGCCTTGGTGAACAGGGTTAAGGAAAACCCTAAGGCATTCTACAAAGTGTGTGAGGAGCAAGGGGATGAGCCATTTAAAAATAGGAACAATCAGGTGCAATAGCGGAAACCTGTGCATGGAGTCGGAGGAGGTAGTGGAGGTACTTAGTGAATACTTTGCTTCAGTATTCACCAGGGAAAAAGACCTTGGCAATTGTAAGGATGAGTTACAGTGTACTGAAATGCTTGAGCATATTGTTACGTACCCCGTAACTGAGTGTCTGACCAGCAGAGAAAGAAGAATCCGTTGGAGTCTGATGGTACTATATTCAAAAGTGTTTATTAATAAAATAAGCAAATCAATATCAATAATGCAAATATATAGATAACAATAATGAGCAATAATAAACCTAAAAGTGTAGAAATAATAATGAGCAATAATAAACAAGCTCTATCGATGTCTAGGGGTAAATGAATTGTCATAGAAAATTGTAAAGTTCAGTTCAGTTCCTGCGTGCTGAGGTAGATATGGTTGTTGTGTTGTAATCGTTGGGGAGAGAGAGAGAGAGAGTGAGCGAGAAGTAACAGCTACAGCAGTCAAACCTTCCTTTGCGTTCTTGATCCATCGTGTCATTGTGGCCATTCAGTTATGACCCCTCTTGCATTCAGCTAGACCGTTCTTCTGTGGTGGACTCGTCACTCTAGCATGAGTGGACACACACACAAGTCCCCACCAGCCCTGCTATAACACTGTGAGTTTTACTGACTGACCTCCTGGTTCAGTCTCCGAAGCCTCACACCTTAACGTGGGTTCCAACACTCAATCAGTGTCCACTAGTGTGTCTCCTGGTGTGTCTGAAGGGTTTCTCTCCAGACCTGACTTTTATCCCTACTCACGGGGTCTCAGCTATCCATCACTCCTGAATGACTGTCCATCCAACCAGCCCACTCCAGCTGTCCACTGAGGAATGTTAATGAACAGAATGGTATAAGATAAATGACCCTCGCAGAAGTCATAATACGGTAAATCAACAAGTCTCTCTCCCCTCTCTTATCTATAGCAGATGTTCTTGCATGTTTTCTTTTCATCTCTCTCTCTCTCATGAGCAGCATAGCAACAGTAATGGTTTGTGATTCTCAAAGGGGGAAGAATATGGACAACTCTGCACCCCATTGTCCATCAGAACTATTCATCCTTCATAATAATATAGACAATAAGAAATAAGATGTGCTGGATCTTTTGAAAACCTTTAAATTAGGTAAGTCACTGGGATTGGATGAGATACACCTCAGGCTACTGTGGGAAGCAAGGGAGGAGATTGCTGAGCCTCCCGCATTGATCTTTGCTTCGTCACTCGGTACAGGAGACGTATGGAGGATTGGAGGGTTGCAAATCTTGTTCCCTTGTTCAAGAAAAGGAGTAGAGATAACTCAGAATATTATAGACCAGTGAGTCTGACTTCATGGTGGGCAAGTTGTTGGAGAAGATCCTGAGAGGCATTTGGAGAGACATAATCTGATTAGGGTTAGTCAGCATGGCCTTGTCAAGGGCAGGTCATGCCTTGTGAGCCTGTTTGAATTCTTTCAGGATGTAACAAAACACATTGATGAAGATAAAGTAGTGGATGTAGTATATATGGATTTCAGAAAGGCATTTGATAAGGTTCCCCATGCAAGGCTCCTGCAGAAAGTAATGAGACATGGGATCATGCAATAAAGGAACAGTAGTTATAATGGGTGACAATCTACATATAGATTGGGTGAACCAAATAGGTAAGGGTGCTGAGGAAGAGGATTTCTTGGAATGTATGCGGGATGGTTTTCTGAACCAACAAGAGTGCAGGCCATTCTATATTGGGTATTGAGCAATGAGGAAGGGTTAGTTAGCAATCTTGTCGTGCAAGGCCCCTTGGGTAAGAGTGACCATAATATTCATCATTAAGATGGAGAGTGACATAGTTAATTCAGAAACAAAGGTTCTGAACTTAAAGAAGGGTAACTTTGAAGCTATGAGACGTGAATTAGCTAAGATAGACTGGCAAATGATACTTAAAGGGTTGATGGTGGATATGCAATGGCAAGCATTTAAAGATCACATGGATGAACTACAACAATTGTTCATCCCAGTTTGGCAAAAGAATAAACCGGGAAGGTAGTGCACCCGTGGCTGACAAGGGAAATTAAGGATAGTATCAAGTCCAAAGAAGAAACATTTAAATTAGCAAAAAAAAAGTGGCACACCTGAGGACTGGGATAAATTAAGAGACCAGCAGAGGAGGACAAAGGGCTTAATTAGGAAAGGGAAAAAAGATTATGAGAGAAAGCTGGCAGGGAACATAAAAACTGACTGTAAAAGCTTTTATAGATACGTGAAAAGAAGAAGATTGGTCAAGACAAATGTAGGTCCTTTACAGTCAGAAACAGGTGAATTGATCATAGGGAACAAAGACATGGCAGACCAATTGAATAACTACTTTGGTTCTGTCTTCACGAAGGAGGACATAATCTTCCAGAAATAGTAAGGGACCGAGGGTCTACTGAGATGGAGGAACTGAGGGAAATACATGTTAGTAGGGAAGTGGTGTTAGGTAAATTGAAGGGATTAAAGGCAGATAAATCCCCAGGGCCAGATGGTCTGCATCCCAGAGTGCTTAAGGAAGTAGCCCAAGAAATAGTGGATGCATTAGTGATAATTTTTCAAAACTCCTTAGATTCTGGATTAGTTCCTGAGGATTGGAGAGTGGCTAATGTAACCCCACTTTTTAAAAAAGGAGGGAGAGAGAAACTGGGGAATTATAGACCGGTTAGTCTGACATCGGTGGTGGGGAAAATGCTAGAGTCGGTTATCAAAGATGTGATAACAGCACATTTGGAAAGAGGTGAAATCATCAGACAAAGTCAGCATGGATTTGTGAAAGGAAAATCATGTCTGACAAATCTTATAGAATTTTTTGAAGATGTAACTAGTAGAGTGGATAGGGGAGAGCCAGTGGATGTGGTATATTTAGATTTTCAAAAGGCTTTTGACAAGGTCCCACACAGGAGATTAGTGTGCAAACTTAAAGCACACAGTATTGGGGGTATGGTATTGATGTGGATAGAGAATTGGTTGGCAGACAGGAAGCAAAGAGTGGGAGTAAACGGGACCTTTTCAGAATGGCAGGCAGTGACTAGTGGGGTACCGCAAAGCTCAGTGCTGGGACCCCAGTTGTTTACAATATAAATGATTTAGACGAGGGAATTAAATGCAGCATCTCTAAGTTTGCGGATGACACGAAGCTGGGCGGCGATGTTAGCTGTGAGGAGGATGCTAAGAGGATGCAGGGTGACTTGGATAGGTTAGGTGAGTGGGCAAATTCATGGCAGATGCAATTTAATGTGGATAAATGTGAGGTTATCCACTTTGGTTGCAAGAACAGGAAAACAGATTATTATCTGAACGGTGGCTGATTAGGAAAAGGGGAGGTGCAATGAGACCTGGGTGTCATTGTACTCATTGTACACCAGTCATTGAAGCTGGGCATGCAGGTACAGCAGGCGGTGAAAAAGGCAAATGGTATGTTGGCATTCATAGCAAAAGGATTTGAGTACAGGCACAGGGAGGTTCTACTGCAGGCCTTGTACAGCCTTGGTGAGACTGCACCTAGAGTATTGTGTGCAGTTTTGGGCCCCTAATCTGAGGAAAGACCTTCTTGCCATAGAGGGAGTACAGAGAAGGTTCACCAGATTGATTCCTGGGATGGCAGGACTTTCATATGAAGAATGACTGGATCGACTAGGCTTATACTCACTGGAATTAAGAAGATTGAGGGGGGATCTTATTGAAATGTATAAAATTCTAAGGGGATTGGACAGGCTAGATGCAGGAAGATTGTTTCCGATGTTGGGGAAGTCCAGAACAAGGGGTCACAGTTTAAGGATAAAGGGGAAGCCTTTTAAGACCAAGATGAGGAAAAACTTCTTCACACAGAGAGTAGTGAATCTGTGGAATTCTCTGCCACAAGAAACAGTTGAGGTCGGTTCATTGGCTATATTTAAGAGGAAGTTAGATATGGCCCTTGTGGCTAAAGGAATCGGAGAGAGCAGGTACAGGGTTCTGAGTTGGATGATCAGCCATGATCATACTGAATGGTGGTGCAGGCTCGAAGGGCCGAATGACCTACTTCTGCACCTATTTTCTGTGTTTCTATGTTTCTATCCAAGAAAATCTTGCTTTGTGGATGGAGTATTGGCTGGCCATCAGAAGGCAAAGGATGGTTGTAGATGGTTCATATTCTACATGGAGGTTGGTGACCAGGGGTGATCTGTTCTGGGACCCCCTCCTCTTTGTGATTTCTATAATTGACCTGGATGAAGTAGAAGTGTGGGTTAGTAATTTTGCTGATGACACTAAGGTTTGGGGGTGTTGTGGATAGTGTGGAGGGCTGTCAAAGGTTAGAGCAGGACATTGATAGGATGTGGACTGGGCTGAGAAGTGGCAGATGAAGTTCAACCCCGATAAATGTGAAGTGGTTCATTTTGGTAGGTCAAATTTGAAGACTGAATATAATATTAATTGTAATACTCTTGGCAGTGTGGAGGATCTGAGAGATCTTGAGGTCTGTCTCTATAGGACACTCAAAGCTGCTGTGCAGGTTGATGGTGTTGTTAAGAAGGTGTATGGTGTGTTGGCATTCATCAGCTGTGGGGTTGAGTTCAAGAGCTGTGAGGTAATGTCACAGCTATACAAGACCTTGGTCAGGCCTCACTTGGAGTACTGTGTTCAGTTCTGGTCACTTCACGACAAGAAGGATGTGGATACTAGAGAGAGAGAGTGTGCAGAGGAGATTTACAAGGATGTTGCCTGGATTGGAAGGCGTACCTTATGAGAATAGTTTGAGTGAACTTGGCCTTTTCTCCTTGGAGTGATGAAGGATGAGAGGTGACCTGATCGAGGTGTATAAGATGATGAGGGGCATTGATTATGTGGATAGTCAGAGGCTTTTTCCCAGGACTGAAATGGCTAACACGAGGGGGTATTGTTTTAAGGTGCTTTAGAAGTAAGTACAGAGGAGATGTCAGGGGTATGTTTTTCACGCAGAGAGTGGTGAATGCGTGGAATGCACTGCCAGCGACAGTGGTGGAGGTGGATACAATAGGGCCTTTTAAGAGACTCTTAGATGGGTGCAGGGAGCTTAGAAGAATAGAAGGTTATGCGCTAGGGAAATTCTTGGCAGTTTCTAGAGTAGGTTGCATGGTTGGCACAACTTTGTGGGCCAAAAGGTCTGTAATATGCTGTAAATTTCCATGTTCTGTAAGTGGATTTCAAAAGAGATAAGGGAGATAAGTATAGCAAAATAAGTTTCCAAACTGGCTGTCAGAGTCATAGAGATACGTTGTGGATTCAGGCCCTTCGGCCTACAAAATCCATCCTGACCGTCAACTACCCATGCACTTTATTCCCATTTTTCCTCTCCTCAGATTCTCATCAACTCCCTCAAGATCCTACAACTCACTAGGGGCAATTTCCAGCAGTCAAATAATCCACCATCCTGCATGTCTTTGGGATGTGGAAAGAAACTGGAGCACATGTTCTATTTTATTTTCCTTTTCAGTACTTATTTACCAGTTAGATTGTTGTTTTTGCAGTGTTAGCCTCTGCTCTTCAGCCTGCCATGTATACTCAGTGGTACCTCATAAAGAAGCCACTGAGTGTACATTCAAGATCTTCTGCTGTTGTAGCCCGTCTGCTTCAAGGTTCAATGTGCTGTGCTTTCAGAGATGCTCTTCTGCACACCACTGTTATTACATGTGGTTATTTGAGTTACTGTCACCTTCCTGTCAGCTTGAAGCAGTCTGGCCATTTTTCTCTGACCTCTCTCATTAACAAGGTGTTTTCACTCAGAACTTCTGCTGCAGTGGTTGCTTTTTGCACCATTCTCTGTAAACTCTAGAGACTGTTGTGCATGGAAATCCCAGGAGATCAGTTTCTGAGATACTCACCTGTCTGGCACCAACAATCACTCCATGGTCAAAGTCATTTAGATCACATTCCTTCCCCATTCTGATGTTTGGTTGAACAACAACTGAACCTTTTGACCATGTCTGCATACATGTGATCAGAAAATGTAGAATCATTGTGGGTAGAGTCAAGAAAATGCAAGGTAAAAAGAGTCTGGTGGAAGTTACGGACAGGCATCTGAACAGTAGCCACAATGTGGGCTGCAAATTAAAACCGGGGATAGAAAAGGCAATGTTATGATAGTCAAGGGGGATTTCAATATGCAGGTAGATCGGGAAAATCAGATTGGTGCTGGATCCCAAGAGAGGGAATTTGTAAAATGTCTATCAGATGCTATTTTAGAGCAGATTGTGGTTGAACCACTAGGAAATAGCAAATCTAGATAGGGTGTTAAGTAATAACCCAGATTTGATTAAGGAACTTAAAGTAAAAGCACCCTCAGGAGGCAGTGATCTTAATATAGAATTCACCCTGCTGTTTGAGAAGTGGAAGCTAAAGTCAGATATATCAGTATTACAGTAGACTAAGAGGAATTACAGAAGCACGAGAGAGGAACTGGCCAAAGTTGATTGGATGGGGACACTATCAGGACTGATGGTAGAACAGTAATGGCTGAAGTTTCTGAGAACAATTCAGGAGGTGCAGGATAGATACATCCTGAAGATGGAGAAATATTCTAAAGGGAGGATGAGGCAACCGTGGCTGACAAAGGAAGTCAAAGACAGCATAAAAGCAAAAGAGAGGGGACATAATATAGTAAAATTAGTGGGAAGTTAAAGGATTGGGAAGCTTTAAAAAACCAACAGAAAGCAACTAACAAGCTAAAGGAAAGAAAAGATGAAATATGAAGGGAAGCTAGCCAATAATATAGAAGAGGATTCATAAAGTTTTTTTTCCAGATATACTGTATAAAGAATAAAAGAGAGGCAAGAGAATATATTGGACCGCTGTAAAATGACTCTAGGGAGGTAGTAATGGGGGCAAATAAATGTCAGACAAACTTAAGTATTTTGTGTCAGTCTTCACTGTGGAAGACAGTAGTAGTTTGCCAGAAATACGAGAGTGTCAGGGGACAGAATGAGTGTAGTAGCTCTTTCTAAGGCGAAGTTGCTTGGAAAGCTGAAAGGTCTGAATGAGGTAAGTCACCTGGACTAGATGGACTTTATAGAGGTAGCTGAAGAGATTGTGGAAGCATTAGTAATGATCTTTCCAGAATCACTAGATTCTGGAATGGTTCTGGAGGACTGGAAAGTTGCATATGTCACTCCACTCTTTATATAACCATATAACAATTACAGCACGGAAACAGGCCATCTCGGCCCTTCTAGTCCGTGCCGAATGCTTACTCTCACCTAGTCCCACTGACCCGCACTCAGCCCATAACCATCCATTCCTTTCCTGTCCATATACCTATCCAATTTTACTTTAAATGACAATACCGAACCTGCCTCTACCACTTCTACTGGAAACTTGTACCACACAGCTACCACTCTCTGAGTAAAGAAATTCGTCCTTGTGTTACCTTAAACTTTTGCCCCCTAACTCTCAACTCATGTCCTCTTGTTTGAATCTCCCCTACTCTCAATGGAAAAGGCCTATCCACGTCAACTCTATCTATCCTCCTCATAATTTTAAATACCTCTATCAAGTCCCCCTTCTTTAAGAAGGTAGAGAGGCAGAAGAAAGAAAATTATAGGCCAGTTAGCCTGATTTCAGTGGTTAGGAAGATGTTGGAGTCAATTATTCAGGATGAGGTTTTGGGGTACTTAGAGGCGCTGACAAAATGGGCCAAAGTCATTATGGTTCCATTAAGGTTAAATCTTGCCTAACAAATCTGTTGGAATACTTTGAGGAAATAACAAGCAGGATGGACAAAGGAGAGTCAGTAGATGTTGTATACTTGGATTTTCAGAAGGACTTTGACAAGGTGATGCACATGAGGCTGCTTAACAAGAAAGGAGCCCATGTTGTTACAGGAAAGATATAAGCATGTATAGAATCACACACACGAGATCTGTAGATGCTGGAGATCCAAAACAACACACACAAAATGCTGGAGGAACTCAGCAGGCCAGACAGCATGTATAGAAAAGATAAACAATTGACATTTTGGGCTGTGACCCTTCTTCAGGACTGGAAAGGAAGGGGAGAAGTCAGAGTAAGAATGTGGGGGGAGGGGAGAAGAAGTACAAGGTGGTAGGTGATGGGTGAAACCAGGAGAGGGTAGGGGTGAAGTGAAGAGATGAGAAGTTGATTAGTAAGAGATAAAGGGCTGGAGAAGGGGGGAAATGATAGGAGGGAGTGGAAGAAAGGGAAGGAGGAGGAGCACCAGAGGGAGGGTATGGGCAGGTAAGAAGATAAGGTGGGAGAGGGGAATGGGACTAGGGAATGGCAAAGGAGAGGGGGAGAGGAGGCAATTACCGGAAGTTCAAGAAATCAATGTTCATGCCATTATGTTGGGGCTACCCAGATGGAATATTAGGTGTCGCCCATCCAACCAAAGTGTGCCCTCTTCACAGTAGTTTGGAGGCCATGGACAGACATGGGAATGGGAAGTAGAATTGAAATGGCTGGCTACAGGGAGATCCCGCTTTTTTGGCAAAGAGAACATTGGTGCTCGGCAAGGGGGCTCCAAATCTATGTCAGGTCTCACCAATACACTGAAAGCCACACCAGGAGCACCAGATACAGCAAATGACCTCAACAGACTCACAGCTGAAGTGTCCCCTTACCTGGAAGGACTGTTTGGGGCTCTAAATTGTATTGAGGGAGGAAGTGTGGGAGCAGATCTAACAGTTGTTCTGCTTGCAAGGATAAGTACTGGGGGAAGATCAGTGGGGAGTGGTGAATGGAGAAGGGAGTCACGTAGGGAGCGATCCCTGAGGAAAGCAGAAAGGGGAGGGGACCCCGTTGGAGATGGCGGAAGTTATGGAGAATTGTGTGCTGAACACGGGGGCTGGTCGGTGAATAGCATGGATAGAATATTGGCTGATTGAAGGCAAAGAGTGGGAATAACGGGAACCTTTTCTGGTTGGCTGCAGTCACTAGAGGTGTTCCTCAGGGTTCAGTGCTGGGACCACTTCTATTCACCTTGTATGTTAATGATTTCAATGACAGGTTTTTTTTAAACAACTCTTTATTGCTCTTACAGAATGAAAAGAAAACACATTAGATCATCATAGGTTTGAAAGTACAACAAAGTTAAAGAAAAGGGAAAAATAAAAAAAAAAAAATCAAAAGAAAAAAACACACAAAAAAAAAGCAAACAGCCCAAAAGTAGTCAATTCAGTTCATTACTTTCGTCATCCTGAATATTGTTCTTCAGGAACTCGTAGAAAATGTCCCAAATATCCCAAAATTTGCTAAGTTTGTTTTTTGTGATGTAGCTTTTCTTTTCTAGAGCAAGAAGTCATTCCTTTCAGCCGTTGTGAAAATCCACTGGTTTTTGGTTTCTTCCATGAATAGGCTATGCAGCGTTTGGCTTCCAAAAAACAAATATTAAGCAGAGACCTTACATTTTTGGAGGTTACAAAATCCTTTGGATAAACGTTCAGAATACATAATTTAGGATCAAGGGGCACCTTTTTACCAATAATCTGACTAATCAAATCCAGCACCTTCTTCCAGAGCAGATATCTGGAGGCACCCCCACATGCAATGGAACAGAGACCCCTTTTGGTGATTACATTTAATGCATGCATCTGGAATGTTGGGGTTAAAGTGATGCAACCTGACCGGAGTAATGTACTGTCTGGTTATCCATTTGTATTGTAGTAATTTAGAATGAGTGTTCACTGATTGGGTTTGAACTAAGGAACAAGCTTCTGACCACTCTTTTTCTGACAGATTCTCATGCTAATCAGTTCTTGTAGTATGTTATTTGATGACTCCTTGCACTTACTTACAAACAAATTGTATAATAGACACATGTCCCCTAGCTTTAGATATTTTCAGATAAAGGAGAGAGCTTCAAACTGTAACCTTGCCTAGACATAATAAAACTTTGCAACTGAAGATATTTTAAAAAAGTGTTTTGTTGGAATTCCATATGTGGCCTTGAGTTCTTCAAATGACATACGAGGGGTGATTGATAAGTTTGTGGCCTAAGGTAGAAGGAGTCAATTAGAAAACTTAGCACATTTATTTTTCCTACATTTACACACTTAGTCCAGCGGTCATGGAGCATACGGATCCCTTCTTTGTAGAAGTCGGCGTAAGTTCATGGCCTAAAGTGGAAGGAGATGAGGAGAAACAAACTTTCTGCATTTTCACTCAGAGTTGAACTGCACATGCATGTAATGAGAGCTGTATAACTCATCTACTTCGAGCTTAGGCTACGAACTTATCAATCACCCCTGCTGTGGACCACCTGGAGGTCCAAGATGCTCTTGTTACATGTACGTGCAGTTCAACTCTTTGAGTGATTATGCAGAAAGTTTTGAAGTTAATAACTCATCTCCTTCTACCTTAGGCCACAAACTTATCAATCACGCCTCATAAATGTATTGCCATTATAAAGATCAGACACCTTAGCCATGCCTCGGATCAACCAAGTTTTAAAACCAGGGTCTGCTCTGCCGGGCCGGAAGCTATCATTACCAAAGATAGGAGCAAACTGGGATAACTGTGATGTCTCTCCCAAATATGCAGGAGCATATTGCCAAACCATTATTGCATTTTTTAAGAAGGGGGTTTTTAGTTTCTTTGACCAGTTTTTTCTTATCTGCTGAATACATATATAGTTCTAGAGGGATATTGATTGACTGGGATTCCATTGAGATCCAAGTAGGGGAGTGATCCTTAACAAAGTAGAACATTCCTGCTCTAATTTGGGCCGCCCAGAAATACCATATAAGATTTGGTAGCTGTAGGCCGCCTCTATCATACGGCAGATATAACAGGGAAAGCCTGAGTCTTGGACATCTATTATTCCGGATGAAATTAGAAAAAAATTTCTTTAATAAATAAAAGAAAGATGATAGAGGAGAAAGTGGGATAGGTTGGAAAAGGTACAAGAACTTTGGTAAAATTGACATTTTTAGAATGTTTATGCGTCCAGTCAAAGATATGGGCAATTTTGTCCATCTGTTTATAATTTGAATAACTGAGTCTATGAGAGGGTTATAATGAATTGGGATAATTTTATCAATAGTAGGAGTAATTTTAACACCCAAATGAGTAAAACCTTGTTCTGACACATGAATAATATTGCAGATTTGTTATTTATATAACAAATTTTATTTCCAGCTTATTTTATAGCCTGCGAAAGTACCAGAAGTACTTATCAGGTCAATTAAGGCAGGTAATGTTTGTTTCAAGTTGGAGCGAAACAAAATTACGTCATCCACGTACAGGGCTATGTGGTGTTCTGTATCTCCTATCTCCATTTGATTGGTTTGTGGCCTAAGACTTTTGCATAGTACTCTATAAGAGTGGGATGGAAGCTCACCTTGAGCCTCGTGGAGCTATGTCTGAACCTGGTGAAGTACCAGATAATGTGGTGTATTTGGACTTCATAAGAAGCCAATGTAAGAAGTTACTAAATACCACATCAGAGCTCAGAGTGCCAAGTGCAAAACTTGGATACCGATTTGGTTAACAGATCAAAAACAGTAATAAAGGGGTATATTTGAATTGGAAGGTTAGTGGACGGGTACAGAGATTGATGCTCGTATCCAGCTTGTTCGTAATTTGTATCATTGATTTGGATGAAGGGATTAAGTGTAATGTATCCAAATGTGTTGAAGGTACAAAGCCAGGAGGTAGTGCTGGTCACCAAAAGTTACAGGAACAGCTTCTTCCTTTCTGCTGTCAGACTTCTGAATGGTCCGTGGACACTACCTCACTATTCCTTTTTCACACCTTATTTATTTATTTATTTATTTATTTATGTATGTATGTTTGTAACTTACAGTAATTTTCCTGTCTTGCGTTGTACTGTTGCTGCAAAGCAATATATAGTAGATTTTTCCCAGGGTGAAAATAGCTCATATATGAGGACATAATTTTAAGATGATTGGAGGAAGTATAGGGGAGATGTCAGAGGTAGTTTTTTTAATTGAGAGTGGTGGATGTGTGGAATGCACGTCTGGGGTGGTGGTACAGGCAGGTATATTAGGGACATTTGAGGGACTTTTAGAGAGGCACATGCCTAATTTTATTTTAAACGCGGGGCTGTGTGGAGAGAAGAATTAGATTGATCTTAGAGTAGGCTAAAGGGTTGATACAACGTCAAGGGCCAAAGGGCCTGTACTATGCTGTACTGTTCTATGTTCCATGTGTCAGTGATCGTAAACCTGATTCTGATGGGCTTCAGGGAGGTAGAGACATTAAATGAATTGGCAAATAATGCAGAAAAAAACATTGGAGTCGTCCATTCAAAGTGGAAGGTGGAATTTATTCTAAATAGTGAAAAGATCAGAACATCTTTTGTGTCCTTGTACATGAAATATTGAAAATTAATGTGGGTAACAAGTGAACAATTATGAAGACAAACAATTATGATCTATTTTACAAAGAGATTTGAGATACTGTATATTACTCAGGAATGTGGAGTTCTTACGTATTGGTTTGTCTTTCCATCTAAGAAGGATACATTCAAGAAATTGCTAAAACAATAGGGCACTGTGGTAGTGTAGTGCTGTTACAGTGCCAGTGACTGGGGTTCAGTTCCGCCACCGTCTGTGCGGAGTTCATCTGTTCTCCCTGTGACTGTGTGGATTTCCTCTGGGTGTTCCAGGTTCCTCCCACTTTCCAAAGACATACCGGCTAGGATTAGTGAGTTGTGGAACATGCAATATTGACACCGAAAATGTGGTGACTCTTGCAGGCTGCCCTCAGCACATCCTCATCCTCGACGCAAATGATGCATTTCACTCTATGTACATGTGACAAAGTTAATCTTTATTCAATATTTATCATCAAAATTACTGAAATCACTCTGCATCCCATGGTGATCCCTTATTCTTAAATGGACCGACTGTCAGAGGTGCCATTTTCCAGACAGGTCATTAACAGGTTTGCTATTTGGAATGTAGACTAAGTGATCACTTTATCAGGTACTGGAGGCACTTAATAAAGAGGGTACTAAGTGTAAGTCCTGATGAAGGGTTTCGGCCCGAAACGTCATCGCTACCTCCTCCCATAGATGCTGTCTGGCCTGCTGAGTTCTGCCAGCATTTTGTGTTTTTATTTATTTCCAGCATCTGCAGATTCATTTGTGTTTACTAAGTGTAAGTTGTGTCTTTTATCTTTTCTTCCCCCAGAACTTCCCAGTTTGTTAATAGACTATTGTTTACCATGTTCGGGTGCTTAGGGACTGTGCGGCCCAATTGACAGAGGTCCAAACAGACATCTTCATCATCTCAATGGAGCAGTCCATCACGGTGCCAAAGACCTCATCTGAAAGTTTTTATGAACCATGTTGCTGTCACATGATTGGCTGATTAGATTTTTGCATTAATGAGCAGGTGTACCTAATAAAGTGACCACTGAGTGTATTTGACATAGAATGAGACCATTCAACCCATCAAATCTATGCTAGCTGTCAGAACAATCCCATTTCCCATAAGCTTTAAAACTTAAAGAGGCAGAAGTTAAAGGTCTGTAAATTCCACTTAATAAGAACGATTTGCTCTTTAAATTATTTTACACTGTCTGTATGTAACGTAACATTTTCATCAACTAGCACCAGTGAAGTCAGCTTGCCTGTGCTGGATTCTCCTGCTGAAAGCTTTGCTACTCCTGAACGCCCACTAACGTCAGTTTTGACTCAGACAGATCCCAGCTGGCTTCTCAGTCACAGAAAAATCGGTAAGATGTTGTACCGCGGTTAGAAGAGAAACTGGAAAATATTGGAGAAAAATGCAAGTGTCACTGACTTGAAATGGCAGAACTTCTGTTGGTGTAAATTGTTATTTCCTTGTAATTTGTTGTAGTTTATTTTTTCCTATGGTTGATGATAATTTTTATATAATCACCTGTAAATGGTGTAGAAAAGTTACTTGTGAATTTACTAGTAATTATAGCAAAGCTGATTCTGTATTTTTTCGAAGCTTCTCAGTTTTTCTGCAGCAGGTCTCTCACAACTTTAATCTGAGTTAATTATCACTGGAATGTTAGCTCCAGTCCGAATATGAGACAACCACAACTTCTGTTTTCTTTGTCTTCTTTTGTTCTTTGCTCTTGTAACACTTAAAACAGTTGTAACCACCAAGTTTTAGGCCTCATCCTTGACTTCCAAAGAACCTCAGGACCAATAGCACCGGGTCTAACACGTGCGGCCTGAACTGCTGGGTATTTCGAGCATTTGCTGCCTTTTAAGTGGAGATCCAAGAGCCTGCAGATGCTGGAAACCTCGGTATCTGTGGAGGGGAAGTACTTGTCAATGTTTCAAGATTCAGCAATTCCTCTTCCGCCGCAGGTGTTGCTTGACCTGTTCAATTCCTCCAGCAGTGTGTGTGTGTTGCTGCTTAAGTGTTCTCAATATTTATTGCTTATTAATTTATAATTATTATTTCTTTCTTTTTGTACTTGCACAGTTTGTTGTCTTTTGCACTCTGGTTGAACACTCAAGTCAGTGTGGTCTTTCATTGATTATGGATTTATTGAGTATGCCCACAAGAAAATGAATCTCAGGGTTGTATATGGTGACATATATGTACCTGGATAATAAATTCACTTTGAACATTGAACCTTGCCTTGGGCCCCAGAGCCATTCACCAATCTACACTCAGTGGCTGCTTTATTGGGTATATCTACTACCTGATAAAGTGACATCTGAGTGCATGTTCAGCACATGGTTGTTTGAGTTACTGTCACCTTCCTGTCAGCTTGAACCAGCCTGGCCATTCTCCTACGACCTCTCTCATTGACCAGCCATTTTTGCCTGCAGTACTGTCACTCATTGGATGTTTTTTGCTTTTCGCACCATTCTCCATAAACTCTAGGGACTGTTGTATATGAAAACCACAGGAGATCAGCATTTTCTGAGATACTCAAACCACCCCATCTGACACCAACAACCATTCCACAGTCAAAGTCACTTAGATTCCATTTGTTCCCTATTCTGATATTTGGTCTGAACAACAACTGATCCTCTTGACCCTGTCCGCATGCTTTTATGCATTGAGTTGCTGCCACATGATTGGCTGATTAATGAGCAGATGTACCCAATAAAATGACCACTAAGTGTAGAGTAGGTGTAGAAATGGTTCAGTGAACTGGTGGTAAGGGTAGTTACTTTGCCACATGTGGAGAGATTGACTAGACTACTCCAGTATCCACTAGGGTTTGTTGGAATGACAGAAGATCTCACTGAAGCTTACAACACTTGACTCAGAAACCTAGAAAAAGGTTCATAGTCTTTGGATAACAGGTAGCCTATTTAAGACTGAAATAAGACCTCTCACCTCTTCTTATCTGCCTTTCACCTCCATTTGATTCCCCTCGTCCTTCCCTTTCTCCAATGGTCCACTCTCCTCTCCTATCAGATTCCTTCCTCTCCAGCCCTTTATCTATCCCACCCACCTGGCTTCATTTACCACCTTCCAGTTGTCATCCTTCTAACCCCCCCCCCCACCCCGTCTTTTTATATTAGTGTATTCCCCCTTACTTTCAATCCTGAAGAAGGGTCTTGTCCCAAAACATTGACTATTAATTCATTTCTATAGATGCTACCTGACTTGCTGAGTTCCTCCAGCATTTTGTGTGTGTTGCTTGAGATTAGGGGATATCTCCTCACTCAGAGAGTAGTATTCTCCATTCCTGCAAGGCTGCAGAAGCTCATTTGTTAAATTCATTCAACACAGACCAATAGAAATCTGGATGTTCAGGGAATCAAAGAACATGGGGATAGTGCAAGAAAATGATGCTAAGGCAGGTCAGCCAGGATCTTCTCTGGGTCTGTACTCACTGGGGTTTACAAGAATGAGGGGAGTTCTCATTGAAACCTATCGAATATTGAAAGGCCTCAATAGAGCGGATGTGAAGAGGATATTTCCTACAGTGGGGGAGTCTAGGACCAGAAAGCACAGGATGTCCCTTTAGAACAGAAATGAGGGAGAATTTCTTTAGCCAGAGGATGGTGAATCTGTGAAAGTCATTGCGGCAGACGACCAAGTCACTGGGTACATTTATGGCAAAGGTTGATAGGTTCTTTCTCAGTAAGGGCATCATAGGTTACGGGGGAAAGGCTGCGAATGAAGTTGAGAGGGAAAATAATTCAGCCAAGATGGAATGGTGGAGTAGATTCAATGGGCCAAATGGCCTCATTTACCTCTTATGTCTATTGGTCTTATAGACCTACTTCCACTGCTATTTATTTCTAGTCCCAATTGAGTAACCTAATCAAATACCTTCCTGCTATAAAAATTTATTTTACCATATTAGTGCCTCTTCTTTTTGCATTTGTTGTTCTATAGTGGCAGTACAGTGCAATACATAAAAAAGTACTATAAACTACAAAAAGGTGTGTGTGTGTGTGTGTGTGTATAATAAATTAAATAAGTAGAGCAAAAAGAGAGGAAAAATAGTGAGGTGATGGTCATGGGTTGGTTCATTGTCCATTCAGAAATCTGAGGAAGCTATTCCTGAAATGTTGAGTGTGTGTCTCCTTTACCTCCTCCTTGATGACTGCAATGAGAAGAAGGCATGTTCTGGATGGTGAGGTCCTCAAAGATGGATGCTGCTTTCTTGAGGCATCATCTTTTGAAGATACCCTCGATGGTGGGGAGTCCAGTGCCCATTATGGCCCTGGCTGAATTTACAACTAACTGTCTACAGCTTTTTCTGATCAAAATCAGGTGAACTCCATAATGGCCTGTCTTGCTCAGTAGAATCACCACTGGTGTTTGCTGGAAGCAGATCCTGCTACTCTGAGGATTTGTAGCTGATAGGTTACCAACTGCATTTTAGGAAATACTTGATGACATGATCATTACCAGGCAATTTTCTGCCATATTTCTGAAAAGAATTGATTTTTATGTTCCAAGAAATGGTTTGTTCTATTACAGTAGTCAGTTTTATTACAATGTGTTTTCCTGTGTTTGATCCTATAATTGCTTTTTGTTTCTCAAAATTACAGTAGAAATAAAATAAAGAAAGATCACACACAAAAATGCTAAAAAAAAACTCAGTAAGTCAGGCAGCATCTATGGAGGGGAATCAATAGTCAATGTGACGGGCCAAGACCATTCATCAGGCCTAGAAAGGAAGGGGCCTGAAACCAGAATAAAGAGCTGGAGGGAGGGTAAATAGTACAAATTAGCAGGTGACAGGGAAGATGGATGGGTGGGGGAGTGGGGACACTGTGAGAAGCTGAAAGGTGATAGGTAGAAGAAGTTAAGGACTGAAGAAGAAAGAATCTGAGGAAAGAGGACAGTGAACTATAGAGAAAGGGAAGGAGGAGGGAGACAAGAGTAAGTTGATGGGCAGGTGAGGAGAAGAAAAGAGGAGAGTGAGTAACCAGAATGAGGATTAGGAAAAAAAAAGGAAGGGGTAAGAAATTATGAGAAGCTAGAGACATTGATGTCCATGTCATCAGGTGAGAGGCTACCCAGACAGAATATGAGATATTGCTCTTTCAATCTGAGTTTGGCCTTATCTTGGCAGTAGAGGAGGTCATGAACAGACATGTCAGATTTGGAATGGAAATGGGAAGTCAAATTGAAATGGGTATAATGGGATAGGGGTATAATGGTTTCTACTAAATCTGTTTCCAAACCATTTAGTTACTTGACATATTGTTCTTTTTTATAATTACTGCTCAAGTCAAACAGAGGGATGCATATAAAGCAAGAGATGGACAAGAATCTACATCTGGTGACTCCGAAGCCTCAGGTATTTCTGTTCATGTGAATTCATGTCTGGATAGTGTTAAGAGAGATGTGATTCAACTTTTCTTATTACTACTCCCCAGCATCCAACACCATCAACACGCTGTTTGTAAATGTGCAATCCTTTGTGCTTGGATTGACTGCAAAGTTTATATGTAAACAAGGAATCATATGCTACACCAAAATCCATGGCCAGCTACATAAGAGAGGCACAGGAGATTGCAGATGCTGGAATCTGGAGCAACAGTCTACTGGGCCCACCAGCACCTGTTGGAAGAAAGGAACTGTTAACGTTTCGGGTCAAAACCCTGCATCAGGACAATTCCTTTTTCCCACAGGTGCTGCTTGACCTGCTGAGCTCCCCCAGCAGATTGTTGCTGAGTCTGATTGGTGTATTACCTGGAAACTCTCCTACTTGTAAGTTAAAAATGTTGGCTTCAAAAACCACTCCAGATGCTTGAACATAAAAGTCAAAGTTAACACTCTAGCCCTGCATTGATTTTGAACTTTTTTTTTGCATTTTGGGGGTGCTATCTTTCTAATGCTCTCCCATTTGGCATTAAAAATATCCCACAGCACTTTACAGAGGAAAAATCACTTAGTTATCTCAGAGTTCCATTGTACATTTGTCCCATTACCAATTCATAAAAGCAGGTGATTTGATCATTACGATATTCCGTTTTCTCGAAGCTTGTTCTCTGCAAATTAGCTGCTCCATTTCCCATAAAGAGTGACTACACTCTAAGAGTGCTTCATTGGATAGGAAGCTCTTGAGATCATGGAAGCTACTCTACATAGTTCTGCCCTTATTGCAATAAGACAAAAATAAAAATGTCACAAATCCTCTAATGTGAAAAATCTTGAGATAACATTTTTAGACCATAAGACATAGGAGCAGAATTAGGCCATCTGTTCTATCGAGTCTGCTCCACAATTCAATCATGGTCTCTCCTCCTCAACCCCATTTCCCGGCCTTCTCCCTATAACTTTCAATGCCGTGTCCAATCAATAACCTATCAATCTTTGCCTTAAATACACCCAATGACCTGGCCTCCACAGCTACATGTGACGTTAAAACCCACAAATTCACCACCCTTTGGCTAAAGAAATTTCTCCACATCTGTTTTGAAAGGGCACTGCTCTATCCTGAGGCTGTACCCTTGTGTCCTAGACTCTCCCACCATGGGAAACATCCTTTCCACATCTACTCTGTCTAGGCTGTTCAACACTTGAAAGGTTTCAATGAGATCCCCATCCTTCTGACTTTTTATGACATATCTGTAATTTCAGTTCCTTTTCTTGTTTTAGCTCAACTTACCAAATTCACCTCAGAACCATTAAAGTTAAGACCATAAGATATATTAACATAATTAGGCCATTTGGCCCATCAAGTCTGCTCCACCATTTTGTCATTGCTGATCAAATTTTCCTCTCAGCCCCAATCTCCTGCCTCCCACCACACCTTCTCCACCACCACCCCTTCATGTCCTGACTTATTAGGAATCTATCAACCTCTGCCTGAAATATACATAAAGAGTTGGTCTCACAGCCTGTAGCAAAGAAGTCTGCAGATTCACCTCTCCTTGGCTAAAGAAATTGCTCCTCATCTCCATTCTAAAAGGACACTCCTTTATTCTGAGGCTGTGTCCTTTGGTCTTCGACTCTCCCATCATGGGAAACATCCTCTCCACATCCATTTTATCAAGGCCTCTCACCATTCAATAGGATTCAATGAGGTCACCCCTCATTCTTCTGAATTCTAGTGAATACAGGCCCAGAGCCATCAAACGCTCTTCATATGACAAGCTATTCAATCCTGGAATCATTTTCATGAACCTCCTTTGAACCCTGTCCAGTTTCAGCACATCCTTTCTAAGATAAGGGGCCCAAAACTGCTCACAATACTCCAAGTGTGGCCTCACCAGTGCTTTATAAAGTCTCAACGTTTGAGATACCACAGGATCACAAATCTGGACTGCATCTTCTTTCACCACTACATTAGATGATTGATTGTTCATGTACCTTCCTAGCCTCCCCACTGCAATGATCTCTAACTGAGCCTTAAAATCATGGAGTTTACATTGCAAAGCACAAAAAAAGGGTCATTCTGCCTAGTTAAGCCATGTTCCTGTTTAAATCCACATGAACCTCTACTTCCTTAGAATTTTGCGCAGGTTCAGCATGTCATCTTAAGAGTTTGACACACTTCTGTAGATGTACGGTGGAGAGTATACTGACTGGTTGCATTGTGGCCTGGTATGAAAACTCCCGTGGTCAAGAACAAGAAGTAGTGGATACAGACCAGTCCCTCTCCCCACCACTGAGCACACCTACAAGGAGCACTGCCTCTAGAAAGCAGCATCCATCATCAAGAACCCCAATCACCCAGTCCTTGGCTTCTTTTTTGCTTCTACCTTCCCGCAGGAGATACAGGAGACCTAAATCCCATTCAACCTCATTCAGGAATAACTGTTACACTTTAACAATCAGGCTCCTGAACCAGCATGGCTAACTTCACTCACTTCAACACTGAAATGATTCCACAACCAATGGGCTCACTTTCAAGGACTTAGCAACTCGTTCTCAGTCTTGTTTAGTTGTTTATTATTTGTTCTTTTTGGTGTTTGCACAGGTTGTCTTTTGTACATTGTTTGCTTGGCAGTCTCTGTGTGCAGTTTCTCATTGATTCTATTGTATTTCTTTGTTTCCTGAATGCCTGCAAAAAAATGAGTCTCATATATGGTGACATATGCAGGACTGTGCTAAAGTCTTAGGCATATATATAGCTTGGGTGTTTAAGACTTTTGCACAGTACTGTCTTTGTCAACGTGAAGCAGAGAGTGAGTTTGTAAATCTGGTGGGAGCAAAGGATGTTAGGAATGGTGAGGGTGGAGTGCCTTGGGAGGGGTGTGGGACCGGTGGCAGAGGGGTGCCAGGGATGGGTGAAGGTGGGATGTGGTGAGGGTCCAGACACACCCAGCCCTGAGACACGAGGCAAGGCCATTTGATTCCAAATGATTGGTTTATTGATCATTACAGAATGTCTCTCTGGTGCTTTCTGCTCCCTCCCCTCTCCCTTCCCCCAACCATGATTCCCCTCTCCCTTTCTCTTTTCACAACCGTGATTCCCCTCTCCCTGCCTCCCTTCCCACTCTCAGTCCACAAGGAGGCCCATATCAGAATCAGGTTTATCATCACTCACATATGTCATGAAATTTGATTTTTTTGTGACAGCAGTACAGTGCAACAGTACGTAAGATCACTACAGTACTATGCAAAATCATAGACACCCTAGCTCTAACACAGTAATACATACTTCCATTATAAATGTACTTTGAACTTTGAACCTAGAGTCTCTTCCCACCTTCCTTATCACCTCGTCAGCATATACATCCTTCCCTTTCACCCTCTCATCTTTCTCTACCTCATTTCCCCATTTTATGTTTTCTGACCTCTCCATCTGCTAACTTCCAAATTTCCCCACTTTATAAATTTCTTTTAACTATACAGTTTTAGTTTCCCGACAAGTAAATGCATTTTCTAGACATTTCCCGTACTGAGATGTTATCAGTAGTCTCTGTTCCATCTCCACTCACCACTTTAAGTCTATTCAGTTTATTCTGAATTCTGACTTAATTCATGTGGGATATTTCACCAATATCCCCCCCCCCACCCCCCACGTGGTACTTTTTTGTGAGATAAGTAATGAGTGTGATGCACAGTTTTTATTTATTTACCTTTCACACTGTTACATCTTCAGCCCCTTGTTCCACCTGCACTTCAATACATCAACATAAGAATTTTTTCAGTCTGACGGTGGTAAATCTGTGGAATTTGTACCACAGGTGGTTGTGCCATTGACTGTATTTAAGGGGGAGGTTGATAGGTTCTTGATAAGTTGGGTATTTATGGTTGCAGGCAAAGTAGTAGGATGTGGTTCAGAGGGAAATAGGTTAGCCATGATCAACTGACAGATCAGAATTGATGGACTGAATGGTCAAATTCTGCTCCAACATTATGGTCTATAAACCTGTAACCTTCCTAATGCAACCTGAGTGTAATTTTCTCTTCGGTGTGATTTTCCACTACAAAGTTATGTTTGCTGGCCATATCCAACTTCATGAAGTGATGACAGCAACTAACACTGTGACAGAATAATGTGAACAGTCTTCGTGACTATCGCCCAGTAGCACTCATATCAACAGTGATGAAATGCTTTGAGAGGTTGGTTATGACTAGACTGAACTGTCTCAGCAAGGACCTGGGCTCATTGCAATTTTCCTATCATCACAATAGGTCAATGGCAGACACAATCTCCGTGGCTCTCCACCTAAACAACACAAGCACCTACGTCAGGATGCTGTTCATCGACTATATCTCAGCATTTAATACCACAATTCCCACAATCCTAATTGAGAAGTTGCAGAACCTGGGCCTCTGTACCTCCCTCTGTAATTGGATCCTCATCTTCCTAACCGGAAGACTACAATCTGTACAGATTGGATATAACATATCCTCCTCACTGACAATCAACACTGGTGCACCTCAGGGGACTTCAGGAAGGGTAAGGCAAAGGAAAACATACCAATCATAGAGGGATCAGAAGTGGGGAGAGTGAGCAGCTTCAAGTTCCTGGGTGTCAAGATCTCTGAGGATCTAACCTGGTCCCAGCATAATGATGTAGTCATAAAGAAGGCAAGGCAGCGGCTATACTTAATTAGAAGTTTGAAGTGATTTGGCATGTCAACAAATACACTCAAAAACTTCTATAGTTGCACCGTGGAGAGCATTCTGACAGGCTGCATCACTGTCTGTTATGGGGGTTGGGGGTGCTACTGCACAGGACCGAAAGAAGCTGTTGAAGATTGTAAATCTAGTCAACTCCATCTTGGGTACTAGCCTACAAAGTATCCAGGACAGCTTTAGGAAGCAGTGTCTCAGAAAGGCAGCGTCCATTATTAAGGACCTCCAGCACCCAGGGCATGCACTTTTCTCACTGTTACCATCAGGTAGGAGATACAGAAGCCTGAAGGCACACACTCAGTGATTCAGGAACAGCTTCTTCCCCTCTGCCATCCAATTCCTAAATGGACATTGAAGCTTTGGACACTACTTCACTTTTTTAATATACAGTATTTCTGCTTTTGCACATTTTTTTAAATAACCTATTCAATATACATAATTGATTTACTTGTTTATTTATTATGGGTTTTTTTTCTCTCTCTCTCTGCTAGATTATGTGTTGCATTGAACTGCTGCTGCTAAATTAACAAATTTCATGTCACATGCAGGTGATAATAAACCTGATTCTGATTCTAATTACGCGCAGGAGGGAGGGGAGCTGGCGGGGTGGGGGGGACTTTGGGGTTGTAATGTTTAACTGCCATTCATTCTTTGGGGGCACTTCTCTGTTTTCATGGATGGTTGCAAAGAAAAGGCATTTCAGGATGTATATTGTATACATTTCTCTGACATATGTACCTTTGAAATCTTTGAGATTCACCACCTTAACTAAAGCAACTTCCTCAAGTGCTAGTCAAATGTACCCACATGTGCTTGACTAATCTGGAATTTTTTGAGGATGTAACTATGAAAATGGACAAGGGAGAGCCAGTGGATGTAGTGTACCTGGACTTTCAGATAACCTTTGATAAGGTCCCACATAGGAGATCCGTGGGCAAAATTAGAGCTCATGATATTGGTAGGGTACTGACATGGATAGAAAATTGGTTGGCATACAGGAAACAAAGAGTAGGGATTACCGGGTCCTTTTCAGAATGGCAGGCAGTGACTAGTGGGGTACCGCAAGGCTTGGTGGTAGGACGGCAGCTATTTACAATATACGTTAATGATTTTGATGAAGGGATTAATAGTAACATTAGCAAATTTGCAGATGACACAAAGCTGGGTGGCAGTGTGAAATATGAAGAGAATGTTAGGAAAATGCAGGGTGACTTGGACAGGTTAGGTGAGTGGGCAGATGCAGTTTATTGTTGATAAATGTGAGGTTATCCACTTTGGTGGCAAGAACAGGAAGGCAGATTACTATCTGAATGGTGTCAAGTTAGGAAAAGGGGAAGTACAATGAGATCTGGGTGTCTTTGTTCATCAGTCACTGAAAGTAAGCATGCAGGTACAGCAGGCAGTGAAGAAAGCTAATGGCATGTTGGCCTTTATAACAAGGGGAGTTGAGTATAGGAGCAAAGAGGTCCTTCTGCAGTTGTACAGGGCCCTGGTGAGACCACGCCTGGAGTATTGTGTTCCGTTTTGGTCTCCAAATTTGAGGGAAGACATTCTTGCTATTGAGGGAGTGCAGCATAGGTTCACAAGGTTAATTCCTGGGATGGCAGGACTGTCATATGTTGAAAGATTGGAGCGACTGGGCTTGTATACACTGGAATTAGAAGGATGAGAGAGGATCTGATTGAAACATATAAGTTTAATAAGGAATTGGACACGCTTGGACTTGACCTGACTAGAGGCAGGAAACATGTTCCCGATGTTGGGGGAGTCCTGAACCAGAGGCTACAATTTAACAATAAGGGGTGGGCCATTTAGAATGGAGTTGAGGAAAAACTTTTTCACCCAGAGAGTTGTGGATCTATGGAATGCTCTGCCTCAGAAGACAGTGGAGGCCAATTCTCTGGATGCATTCAAGAAAGAGTTAGATAGAGCTCTTAAAGATAGCGGAGTCAAGGGATATGGGAAGAAGGCAGGAACAGGGTACTGATTGTGGATGATCAGCCATGATCATAGTGAATTGTGATTTGCTGGCTTGAAGGGCCAAATTGCCTACTCCTGCACCTATTGTCTATTGACTGAATATTCTGCATTCGTTTCAGAAAAGGACAGTGATCTTACTGTCTCAACCTCAAAAGGGAGCCTTGAGAACCTCATTGTTCAAACTGAGGTATGACATCTCCTTCTACCTTAGGCCACAAACTTATTAATCACTCCTGTTGTGAACACTTTCTGGAGGTCCAAGATAATTTATGCTCCGCGACTGCTGGACTAAATGTATAAATGTAGGAGGGGACTATGTTGAAAAATAAATGTGCTAGGTTTTCTAAAATTGACTCCTTTCCCTTAGGCCACAAACTTATCAATCACCCCCGTACAGTGAAATGAATTGTTTGCATTAACGACCAACACAAACTAAGGAAGTGCTGGGGGCAAATGTCGCCACACATTTCGCCATCAATGTAGCATGTCCAGCAGAACAACACAAACAGCAACAACATCAAAACAAAACAACAAAAGCAAAACAAGTCCCTTCCCCCCCCCCCCCACCCACTCCCTCACAGGCACAGACAGGTCTCCTACTCCAGTGTAGGCTGCTTCTGGGCCCCTGACCTCAAGCTGTTGGCCCCAGCCTGTCAGATTCACAGATGTTAGTCTACCACCCTCCAGACAGATCAACACGGTACAGTGCCTGCTGGGAGTACAGCACTCCTCAGATAGAGACACTGATCTGTAGCATGTTGTAGGCTTTCACTGTGTATCTCAGATAAACATAAACTCCTGAGAAGGCATTGATGCACCATCAATAGCTCTCGGAGACGTGAGGCGAGATATAGGCTTTTATTGGCTGGAAGAAAGAACAAGCAGCAATTGACCACCACACTACATCCTGGAGACTGAGGCCGGGGCGGTGTCTCCAATCACCTTTATACCAGGGTCCGTGGGAGGAGCCACAGGAGCAGTCAGCGGGGGGGCATGTCCAGACAGGTATATGTAGTTCACCACAGGCATACAGGCTACAACTGCTCCCCCTGGTTGGAATACAATGTGGACTTCATGTCCCCTGAAGTAATACAGATGTGATCAGTTCCCTGAAACACTGCAGGCCACCGAGGGTATTTTTGCAGTCCTCAGCTGCTGTAGCCCATCCACTTCAGGGTTTCATGGGTTGTACAGTCAGAGAAGATCTTCTGTACGCCACTGTTGTCAGCTTGAATCAGTCTGCTGTTCTCTGAATTCCCTCGTTAATGAGGCGTTTTCGCCCACAGAAATGCTGCTCATCTGATGGGTTTTTTTTTGTTCCCCCACCATTTTGTATAAACTCCAAAAACTGCTGTGTGTGAATATCCCAGGTGATCAGCAGTTTCTGAGATACTGAAACTACCCTGTCTGGCACCAACAATCATTCCACAGTCACAGTCATTTAGATCACATTTCTTCCCCATTCTGAGGTTGGTCTGAACAACAACCTGAACCTCTTGACCATGTCTGCATACTTTTTTGCATTGAGTTGCTGCCACGCGATTCGCTGATTAGATATTTGCATAACGCACAGGTGCACCTAATAAAGCAGCCACTGACAGTATTTGCGAGTAAAATAGATATTTACTTAATCAATGAGTCCTTAACTGGGTGAAGCTATATTTGATTTGTGAGAGTAAATTTGTGTTGATTTGAGCTGTCTATAATGGTCACTCGGGTAGAATACGGGTAATGTCCAAGAAGAAGGTATGTTACAGTGACAAGTGCAGCCTGCTGAAGTTTTCATTTGGATTTGATCAAAGGCACCCACTGTTATTATACTGCTTAGTCTCCTCATTGCTTTTTATTAATATTAACTATTTTTCTTTTTTTAAGTTTATTGATGAACTAAAACCTGGCAGGTTTGGATCATGTCTTTACACGCTGCCCAGTGTTGGACTCCCTACTATTTTGGCTTATAAATATGAGTCCAGAGAGAAGCCAATAGACTTCAAAGCTTTAAGCCCAGAGGTACTTCATTTTCATGATCATCTCAGCATACAATTGTATGGAATTAAATTTTAGTTGTTGACATTGCCCAGTAGATGATGCTATATTAGTTGAACTAAATGTGAGGAATTAATTCCTTGTATGTAAGAGAGAGACAATTATTAAATTGTTTATCTCCATATTTATGCACTATTTGTAACCTACAGACAGACGGACAGCCATACTTTATTGATCCTGAGGGAAATTGGGTTTCATTACAGCTGCACCAAGAATAGTGTAGAAATACAGCAATATAAAACCATAAATAATTAAATAATAATAAGTAAATTATTCCAAATGGAAATAAGTCCAGGACCAGTCTATTGGCTCAGGGTGTCTGACGCTCCGAGGGAGGAGTTGTAAAGTTTGATGGCCACAGGCAGGAATGACTTCCTATGACGCTCAGTGTTGCATCTCGGTGGAATGAGTCTCTGGCTGAATGTACTCCTGTGCCTAACCAGTATATTATGGAGTGGATGGGAGACATTGTCCAAGATGGTATGCTAATTTATAATAATTTTATGCCCTCGTGCTGTACTGGTGCCACAAAACATATATTTCACGTAATATGATAAGAGGCATAAGATGAATGGGTAGGCAGAGGTCTTTTACACGGGTTGGAATTGGCTTCTAGCGGGGGCATCATTTTAAGGTGATTGGAGGAAAGTATAAGGGAGACATGTTTTTTACAAAGAGAGTGATGAGTGCACGGCATGAGTTGGCAGGGGAGTTAGTAGAGGCAGATCTATTAGCAACAGAGCATAGAATATTATAGCACAGTACAGACCCTTCAGCCCACAATGTTGTGCCAACCTTTTAACCTACTCTAATAGGCACATGAATGATAGAGAAATGGAGGGCTATGTTGGAGGGAAGGGTCAGATTGATGTTAAGGTAGGTTAAAAGGTTGGCACGACATTGGGAGCCAAAGGGCCTGTACTGTGCTATAATATTTTATGCTCTATTGCTAGTAGATCTGATTCGGGTTGGAATCTGAGCCCTGGCGACAAAGCCAGAATTTATTAAGGTAATTGAGTTGAGCCTCTTTACACCTGAACTTAATTCCTTATTCCTATATTCATAGGCTCTCATAACTTGCTACACTTGCATGTTGGCCTGTTGAACCCAGGATGTTCTGTGTCAGAGGCAAGAGTGCCCCCATTACGCTCAGACTGGTATCAATATTCAAAGGGTCAAAGGTTCATTTTATTGTCAATGTATGCATGTACAAGTCTGATGTTTGTCTTCTCCAGATAACCATGAAATGCAGAAAAACCATGGGTGTTGTTGAAATAAAAGGCATCAACCTCCCACCCCCCCCAGATGAAAAGGAAAAAACTCACAACCGCCAAAGCACCCCCCACCCCTTCCCTCGCACAAACATCTAACATCGCCCATGTGGAAAACGGCAGCTAGAGCATCCAAAACCCCAACCCCCTCCCTCACAGAAAGAAGCAATAATAACATCAAACCCTCGCTCACACAGAAAAACACCAACAAGGATATCAGACCCCAAATCCCCATCTCCTCACAAAAAGTAACATATTACCCACCCACAAATCATGTACATATTATGTAATTCCATAATGCAGTTTTAAACCAAGTTGCTGCATCCAATATAATTTGAGTCTCCTTGTCCAAACCTAAAGCGAAGTTGAGGTGAGTGATCTTGTATTCATGTTTCCAATGTGACTGTGTATTTGTTGCTTTCTGACAGGGAAAAATAACTTAGATATACCAGGTAACAAACTATTAATTTGGTCCCATTCACAACACTGATGGAGCATAATTACAATGAGCATGAAAGTACTAAAATACCTTACCTCCTCCTGTAGGAGAAATTCAATGTTCTAAAGTACATGTTGCAGGCTAGAATTTCTGCTTTTGCACCCAGAAATTCATTTGGCTTTTAGAAATTGTTTCCATTCAAACGTATTGTGAGAAAAAGATATGTGGCAGGAACCAGGGCAATTTGAATGTGTTTTAGTGAGAATTCCTTTAAAGAAATATTCCTTGATATGTCTAAGAGTGATAACCTTGTGCAGTTTGAATTCAGTAACATCTTTCTCAGTATCTATTCATGTAGTTCAACGCTATGTCTTTAAAAACAGAGCAATTTAAACAAAACCTAGAATGCTAGAAACATTCAACAGGTCAGGCAGCACCTGGGGAGAGAGAAGCAGGTAACAGCTGAGGTCAGCAATCTTTCCTAAGAGGTGAGAGGTGGAAACGAGTAAGGCTAGCCAACAGGGCTCTGGTGAAAGCCAGAGACGGGAGACGGGAGATCATCAGTGTCTTATGCTCCACTGGAGCTAAGGGCCCAAGAAAAAGAAGAACCCTTCATAATAACCCTAAAATTGACTGTTTCTTTGTGTTTCCAAAGTTATCAACAGAGCAAGAGAGCACAGTAGTAAATCAAATCAATTAAAATAAACAAGATAGTTTAATAATCTCTGGGAGACAAATATAAGGAATTTCCTTTTGGAGATGATCTTCACACAATGGCCACTGGAAAGCCCCCCTATTTTCCATTGGTGTTGTATCGGAACAATACCCAATCTCTGCTACTCATTCTAATCCCTGTCCGTGGGGCAAATTCCCAGGGAAAATATATTTTTTAACATGGTAGTGCACAAGAGGTGATTCCAGATTGTTAGCTTCCCAACAAGGGTGGAATTGGCAAGGAGGTTACAGTGACATGAGCTATACTCGCCTGGGGCACATTGGGTCAAATGACTGTAGTGCTTCATTCCTAGCTCTTTGGCCTCTGCAAGAATTTGCTCCCAAATTAGTATGTCATTCCAATGGAGTTACTCATCTGTCCATGTCTCACAAGATTCATGGTTCATAGTTTGATTGCCAGACCAGATAACATTCGAGGGTAGACTCTACACTCAGTAGCCACTTTATAAGGTACCTCCTGTATCTATTAAACTGGCCACTGAGAGTATGTTTGTTGTCTTCTGCTGCTGTAGCTCATCCACTTTGTTTGGGCCTACGTGTTCAGAGATGCTCTTCTGCACACCACTGTTGTAACACGTGGCTGTTTGAAGTTACTGTCACTTTCCAGTCAGTTTGAGCTAGTCTGGCCACTCTTCTCTTTTTTTTTTCATTAGCAAGGCATTTTCATCCACAGCAAAACCTCTTACTATTTATTTTTAGTTTTTCGCCCCATTCTCTGTAAACTCTAGAGCTGGGGTTCCCCAAACGGGGGAACACAGACCCCTTGCTGAAATTTATTGGTCTATGGCATAGAAAAGGTTGTGAGCCTCCATTCTAGAGACTGTTGTGCGTGAAAATTGCAGGAGATCAGCAGTTCCTCAAACCACCCCATCTGGCGCCAACAATCAATCCATGGTCAAAGTCACTTAGATTGCATTTCTTCCCTATTCAGATTTTGCTCTGAACAACAACTGAACCTCTTGACCATATCTGCATGCTTTTATGAATTGAATTGCTGCCACATGATGGGCTGATTAGATATTTGCATTAACGAGCAGGTGTACAGGTATATCTAATAAAGTGGCCACTTAACGTAGACCAGGAATGGAAAGTTGCCTAGCCAACTTTACAATTCTCTATGCCCTAAGAGAAAAATAACTGAACTTACTAATTTTCAGTATAATGAAGCTGCTGGTAAAGTCAGCATTCTCCTGGCCTCCTTTGAGAAGGTGACTATGAGCCAACCTCCGGAGTAACTGAAATTGCAGATTTGGCGGATTACAGTGTTTATTTAAGTTCTTAATGATATTATACTCTTGTTTAGGTAACAGAGATCCAGTTACAGAAGGTTGCCGAATTTGAAGGTGCTGGACATTATTGGCTATGGAACAGGAATGGAGCAGTAAGTATAGATGCCGTGGATCTGAATTCAGAGAGCGGACGTTCACCTCAGCTCAGTACCTGAGTAACAGCACCAATAACTATCACCATTCTCTCAGTAATGTTTCACCCCTGAACCCATTCCAAGTTGGCAGGGTCTGATTCACAAGCCACTCCCCAGCTCTGTCAGACTGTTGGAGAAAGTTAGGGGAACAACAGTCACAACAAGGAAAATGACTTCTTCTGCTTCCTTTCCAGACCTGATGAAAGGTCTCAGCACGAAATGTCCACAGGACCATGAGATGTTGGAGCAGAATTAGGCCATTTGGTCTATTGAGTCTCTTCCGCCATTAAATCATGGCTGATCCATTTCCCTTTTGACCCCAATCTCCTGCCTTCTCCCCATATTCCTTCAGGCAGTGCTAATCAAGGATCAATCAATCTCTGCCTTAAATGTACCCAATGATTTGGCCTCCATTGCTGCCTGTGGCAACAAATTTCAAAGATTCACCACCTTCAGGCTAAAGAATATTAACTGTTTACTCCCCTGCATAGATGCTCCCTGAATTCCTGCAGCATTTTGTATGTGTTACTTTGGATTTCCAGCATCTGCAGAATCTCTTGTGTTTAGAATCAAAGGGCTCCTTTGCATTGTGCTGTCTTAACAACCTTTTTTTATGCCAGGGACCCATACCATTAACTGAGGGGTACGTAGATCACAGGTTGGGAACCCCCACTTTTCATGCGCCATTGATTTCAGAATGAAGTGTGTGGTCAGGAAAATGTTTCAAGAGCCAATTTTAACCCAGTAGGGACCGCCCTGATAACCATTTTCATAGAAACATAGAAAACCTACAGCGCATTACTGGCCCTTCAGCCCACAATGCTGTGCCGAACATGTACTTACTTTCAGTCACTTCAACATTTGTTTTCAAACTTAGGCGATAGTCCTGACAAAGGGTCTCAACCCAAAACGTCGACAGTGCTTCTCCCTATAGATGCTGTCTGGCCTGCTGCGTTCCACCAGCATTTTGTGTGTGTTGTTTGAATTTCCAGCATCTGCAGATTTCCTCGTGTTTGCTCAATAGTTTTCTCATCAGGGTTGGTGAGGCCGAAACTAGTGGGCACAGATACAAGATAAGAGGACAGAGGTTAAAAGAGAGGATCAAAACTAACTTCGAGAGAGGTAAAATTTGAAGGTGTGTTTCTCTGAACGGGAAGTTCAACACTTTGAGAATAGCAATCTTACTTCTTTTAATTGTTAATGGGATGAAGGGAAAAGCCACATTCTTTATCCATGTCTCATTTCCCTAGAGGGGATGGTGGAGAGGTGCCCCTTATCTGCTCAAGTCCATCAGGGACAGTCAGTGGCAGCATGCTGTGGGATAAGGAGTTCCAAAGCTTTTACCCAGTAATATGGTTACTTCCTGATGAAGGGTCTCAACCCGAAATTTGGACGTTCAGTTCCTCTCCGTAGATGCTGCCTGACCTACTGAGTTCCTCCATCATTTTGTCTGTGTCACTCTGGATTACAGGTATCTGCAGAATCTCTTGTGCTAATATAATTACTTCTTCCTTTGCTCCCGTGATTATGATCCAAAAATGGGATAGTACTTTAATGATTCAGTGGAGCTTCAGTACGGTGTGTCATTCGTACTCCATTGTAAGTCCTTAAGCTTGTTGCGCTACAGGCCCAGAATGTATTGAAGCAACAGGGTCCAGGTCCGAGAGTGAGGAGCGGCCCACTGTTTGGACGATTTGCATGCTAGGCCAGATAGGAAAGGCAGAGTTTTGGGACCAGAGGCAAGGGCTGGGCCAGTTCTGCTTGCTGCTCTGCCATGTTTACTCTGCTGCACTAAACTGAGGCTGAGGCAGCGGTCTGCTCTGCTGCTCTCGGCTTCATGTCCGTGGACTCACTTCCATTCTGAACGCTATTTCAGTACTTTTATTGTTTGCATGATGTTTGTTTTTCTCTGCATTTTAGGTATTCAGCAGTCTTGTTTTAATTTGTTTTGTGGCTGCCCTTAAGGAGACGAATCTCAAGGTTGAATATTGTGATACCAAATGCACTTTGTACTTTGAACTTTGCACTTTGTTGTAGAATTCAACACTCTGTTTACTCCCATGAATTTTCCTGCAGAAAACCAACGGATTTACTCACTGTCGGTTTTGTGGAAAAATTTTTAAGCCCCTACCTACACATGGGCAAATGAGTGGAGAGACATCCGAACTGGTGAGTAGATTGATAAGGTTATACAGCAGGGAAACAGGCCCTTTGGCCTAACTCATCCATGCCGGCCAAATGTCCATCTGCACTCATCCCATTCATAGATATTTGGCCCACGTCCCCTAAACCTTCCCTATCCATGTACTTGTCAAAATATCTTTTAAATGTACCTACTTCCAACAGATCTTCTGACAGCTTGTTTCATACATTCACTGAGCAGATCCACTTTAAAGTTCTTCCCTCACCTTAAACCCGTGACTCGGGGTAGAGTAGTTTTAGACAGGGGAAAAGGCTGCCACCATTCACCTGTTTGCACCCTTCATAATTTTATAAACCTCCATGTGATCACCGCTTGGCTGCTGCATTCCAAGTAAAAGGGCCCCAAGTTTAAGCTTAGTTGTCATTCAACCATACACGTGAATGCAGACAAACGAAACAGCGGTCCTGCCAGCAGTCACACACAGCGCATTGCACGTATAGCAGAATAAAAACATACACTTACCAAAAAAGTATAGCCCAGATCCCCGAGTGTCATGGCCTGTAGATTGGTGGAGCATGGGAAGCCGTTCAGGAGCCACGTTTCTGCAAGATCAAGCAGGCAGCTGCTCCCCATTGTGTACTGTACTAGTATAGCCGCAGATGAGTGCAACCCAGCCTGCCTTCCACTGAGCAACCACTGGAGGGCAGCACCGACGCTACGGGCCAGCACGGATCCCAGTCTATCCAGACTGTTAGAGCTCACACTGGCTGCATGGAATGCACGGCCAGGGGTAGTGATAGAGGCAGGTGCATCAGGGACATTTAGGGTAGCCACATAGATGAAAGAAATATGGAGGGCTATGTGTGAGTGCTAGATTGATCTTGGAGTAGTTTAAAAGGGTAGCACAACATTTTCAGTTGAAGGGCTGGTAATATGCTGTGCTATATTCTTTGTTTAAACCTCTACTCGCAGCAATATCCATGTGAATCTTCTGTGCAATGTTTGGTCTTGACGTTTTCCTTTTTTTTCCATTTGAGTATACAGGTATTCCCTGCTTTAAGAATATTCGCTTTACACCACTTTGCTTTTAAAAAAGACCTACATTAGTAACCTGCTTTCACACTACAAAGAGGATTTCCACTTTTACGAAAATTTTTCCCATATAAATTAATGGTTCCTTGCTTTACGCCATTTCGGCTTAAGAAAGGTTTCATAGGAACAGTCTACCTTTGTAAAGGGGGGGGGGAGTCCTGTATTTCTCAAGACCTCCAGTTTATTTATCCAGAGATGCGGCATGGTTACTGGCCCTTCGAGCCCAGTTACACCCATGTGACCAATCATCCTACTAACCTGTACGTCTTTGCAACGCGGGAGAAGCTGAAGCACCCGGACGTGGCCATGTGCAGAATGTACAGATACCTTACAGACAGCGGCCAATTGAATCCGCCTTGCTGTGATAGTGATACTCCAGCCACTATGCAACCATGCTGCCCCAAGTACTTCATTGAGTTTGATCATTTCAGTTTAATATCCAGTACGGTGCACAGTCTTAGACACATATGTATCGCTGGGGTGCATAAAACTTTTGTACAGGACTGTATTTGTCAAAGTGGAGTAGAGGGTAGCTGTGTAAATCTGGCGGGAGCAAAGGACATTGGGAATGACGAGGGTGGAGTGCCGCTGAAAGGGAGTGGGAGGGGTGCCAAGAGCAGAGGGTGGTGTGGGTGCAGACACACCCAACTCTGAGACACCAGGCGAGGTCATTTGATTCCAAACAGTTGGTTTATCAGTCATTACAGAATATCTCTCTGGTGCTTCCCACTCCCACCCCTCTGCCTTCCCCTTTTCCCAACCATGATTCCCCTCTCCCTTCTCCCTTCCCACTTCCAGGCCACAATGAGACCCACATCAGAATCGGGTTTATCATCACTCGCATTTGTCAGGAAATTTGTATTTTGCAGCAGCAATAGCAGAATAGTGCAATACATAAAATTACAGTACTATGCAAACGTCTTAGGCACCCCAGCTACATATATGTGCCCAAGACTTTTACACTGTCCTGTATCCTGAACTCCAAGAAGTACTTGAAGAGTAAACACCCCGCAGAGTAATGGTACAACACCCCGCAGAGTAATGGTACAACACCCGGCAGAGTAATGGTACAACACCCCGCAGGGTAATGGTACAACACCCCGCAGAGTAATGGTACAACACCCCGCAGGGTAATGGTACAACACCCCGCAGAGTAATGGTACAACACCCCGCAGAGTAATGGTACAACACCCCGCAGAGTAATGGTACAACACCCCGCAGAGTAATGGTACAACACCCCGCAGAGTAATGGTACAACACCCGGCAGAGTAATGGTACAACACCCCGCAGGGTTATGGTACAACACCCCGCAGAGTAATGGTACAACACCCCGCAGGGTAATGGTACAACACCCCGCAGGGTAATGGTACAACACCCCGCAGAGTAATGGTACAACACCCCGCAGGGTAATGGTACAACACCCTGCAGATTTTTTTTAATATACAAAATATCTTTATTACAAATTCGATGTTATATATACAAAACCATGACTAACGCAATTACTTCACTACAAATAGACATTTCACATTAAACCAATTTGTTTCCATCTCTGTCGATGATGGCAATAACCCCCCCCCCCCCCACCCCACCATGGTCGCCGTGGACTGCACGTGTTCCTTCTCAATATTTACCCGGGCACGAACATACCCCCTAAACATGGCCAGGCGGTCTGCCCGGGCAGATCCTCCCGCCACCCGTTTCCAAGGCTCAATGATGACTGTTTTCACCAGCCCCAGGAGCAAGTTGACAAGGACATTCTCATCTGTCCATGTCCCCTCCTCACTGGATGACCATATATAAATAGGGTGGGGCTAAAACGTAACCAGAAGGTGAGAAGCAGCCCACGCAGATATCAAAAAGGGGCTGCAGCCTCACACACTCCATGTACATGTAGTACACGGTCTCCTGCAGCCCGTAGAAGTGACATGCGGCTGGGAGATCAGTATACAAACTAAAGAACTTAATGCAGGGCACCCCTCTCTGCAGCACCCTCCAACCCAGATCCCCCAGGTGATCCTTCATAAAGGGACCTCCTCTGGGGACCCCCCTCACCTCCAGGTGGAAAGACTGACTGCCATGGCATGTTGGGATGGTGGACAAGGCCTAGAAAGTGGAAGATGTGGTGCAGCAGCCCACACAGATACCTCCTACTTGCATCCTTGAATGGGATTGTGGGTGTCGAGGAGAGATGGGTCAAGTTGTGAGGACTCGGCTCTCAGATAAGATTATGGGGCCTGGGCCCGACAAGCAGCTCATTCTGAGTCATTCCACGCACCTGAGCCGCACTGACATCCATTGAGGTAGGGCAAGGGTCAGTCAGGACTCCACCATCTTCCAGACTCTTAGTAGGTCCTGATAGAATCCTGTAGACTCTGCAAAGCAGCACGGCGGACGCCTGCCGGTGGTAACCGCATCTCTTCATGAAGACAGCAGCCCCTCCAGAGAAAGAATGTCATCTCATGTGCCACCTGGTGGGAGAGTGCTCAGCAAACAATCTCTGCAATCTCTGCAGGGTCCTGTTAGATTTTTCTAAGGTGCCATCTTGTTTTTTTGTTCTCCTTCTTCCTTTAGTTCATAATGTTCTGTATCTGGTCCTTTGTTTAAACTTTAACAGTATCGATCGTTGCATAATAAGTTCCACTCATTCTATGGACTCCTAAAAGAACCTGGGGATCAGAAAATCATTAAGATCCGACAATAACAGTAGAAATTATTCATAATTTACAGAGAACATAATCAGTAAAGCACCCAGCATTATCAAAGACTCCACCCATCCCATAACTCTCTTTGCTCTGCTCTCCATTTGGACAGAAAATACAGAATTCTTAAAGCATATATGACCAGTTTCAAGGACCACATCTACCCCACTGCTTTCAGACTATTGAACAGATTTTTTGTACAATGAGATGGACTCTGGGCCTCACGGTCTACCTCATTATGATCTTGCACCTTACTGTTTATCTGCACACAGCACTTTCCCTGTAGCTGTTACACTTTATTCTGCATTGTTGTTGCTTCATCCAGTTCTATCACAGTTCTATCTGTGTAGTTTTGTCTGTGACAGTGCACAAGGTAAGTTTTCGCCGTATCTTGATACATATGACAATAATAAATGCATACACTAGGCAAATCGAGGGAAGCATCATCCAAGGTAAAATTATTGTTTTTCAGGTCAGTTCAAAAATCTTTTCCTGTGTCTGCCTAATAAGTTCTTTATGTGATGGAGCTGAGAATATTTTTGCATGAGTCTGGTATTTTTTTAGAGATGGAGCATGACAACAGGCCCTTTTGGCCTAATGAGCTTGCACTGCCGGATTACAGACATGTTGGGTGTGCAAATGACATGTTCATCCTAGCAAATTTGGTAATGCAGTTAGAGCCACATATCTAGTTGTGTTGTCTGAAACAAAATGGAATCTGTATTGCACCAGAGTACTTTGCTAATAGTGTTCGAACAATATTATGCTGACGGAATCCAAGTCCTTGACAGACTGCAGACCAACAGATGAATTACTGGAAGAGTGCCAATTTCACAGATTAAGCAGTAGGACAGAATGCACTTTGCCCTTTAACTGAAGTGTCCGTAGCTAGCACTTGTGTATAAAGGAGAGACTATACTGTTTCCCCCCCCCCCCAAGGATATCACCACCTCTTGTGCAGTGCTAGTCTTCCCTTGCTACAAGTTAAATAAATGCACTTAGGATTGATCCACTCTGAATTCATTGTTGTTTATTATAAGACATAGCAAAAAGGTGCTCGGCACTCCAACGTCCTGAGAGCCCTTCAGGAGGTAGTCCTTCATCTCAAGAGCCTAATTCCGCAAACACCAATATGGTATTGAACAAGTAATATGTTTGTTGAGTATGACTGGGGATCAGTTTTGGTCAGGGATAACTTGCCTGTTCTTTTTTGAGATTGCAGAATCTGAACTAATGTGTCAACCTGAGAGACCAGGGTTTACTTTAATGTCATGTGTAATAAACAGTGACGGTTTTTGAACCTTTAGCATTGTGCAATTATTTTTCCAGCCCTTTTGCTGTAAGCAACATCAGGACTTGTTTGAGTTCCTAATGGACGAGGAGGAGCAACTGCACTTGAAGTTTCAATCGGAAGAGATTGATATCTCACCTCACCTGCCACATGGTAGTTTACTAGAAAGGCAACGAGCCAAGGAGAAAACGGCAATGAGGTAATTTATTGCTTGTGTGTACTGTGCAAAAGTCTTAGGCACATATATATGGCTAGGGTGCCTAAGACTTTTGCACAGTACTATATTTGTCAATGTGGAGCATTGATGTTGGAGCAAAGGATGTTGGGAAGATATATATAGTTCTGTATGTGTGCCTAAGACTTTTGCACAGTACTATATATTCTTCATAGTTTTGTTTAAATCTACCTAAAGTTCACAATGAATCAATCATCAATGATTCATTCAGTCACATTGGTGACAAGTGTCATGGCTAGATTGAGTGATTGCTCCATATTGGCTAACAATATGAGTGCCACTATAATGTAGCAGTTAGTGTGATGCTGTTACAGCGCAGAATGTCTGAGCTCAGAGTTCAATCCTGGCGGTCTCTGTAAGGACTCCCCGTGGAATGTGTGAGCTTTCTCCTGGTATTCCACTTTCACAGTCCAATGATGTACCAGTTGGTAGGTTGATAGGTAATTGAGAACTGTCCCATGATTAGGCAAGAGTTGAATCGGGGTTGTCAGTGGTTGCTGGGTAATTTTGGCTTGAAGAGCACTGTATCTCTAAATAGATAAATTCTGATTAATAGACTAATTTAACCCTCAACTGGAGTCTGGTTAAAGAGCAGTAAGAGATTGAACTGGAGTCTGCGAACAGAATTCACACACCAATTTAGAACACAGAACAATATAACAGAGGATCAGAATCAAATTTATTATCACTAATCTATATGATGTGACATTTGTTGTTTTGTAGCAGCAGTACAGTGAAAGACATAAAAATTACCACATGGTAAAGGTATTATGGTTATTATTTGATTGTTGGATTTATTGAAGATGCCTAAGAGAAAATGAATCTGAGGGTTGTATAAGGTGACGTACATACACCTTGATAATAATTTACTTTGAAATTACCATATCAATAGTGGAGAAGAAATAAAAAATGAGGTGGTGTCATGGACAGTTCAGAAATATGATGATGGAGGAAATGAGGCTGTTCTGTGGGTCTTCACACCCCTGGACTCCTGTTCTCCTTGTGGTTAAAGGTTACAGGTAGAAGGCAGGAGTATGGGGTTGAAAGGAATAATGAGTTGACCATGATTGAAGGCAGAACAGAATTGATGGGCTGAATGGCCTAATTCTGCTCCTGTACCTTATGGTCTTATCCTGTCTGATGATGGTGCTGAGGAGAGACTGTGTCTCAGATGGTGAGGTTCCTTACTGTTAGACAACAAAGTTTGTACCACACATGATGCTGAATGAAACTAAATCTCTTCTGTCTGTACCTAATCAATATCCTTCCCTTTCCTGCGTATTCCTGCATATAACAGCCTCTTAAATGCCACTATCCTGTCTGCTTCCACCACTATCCAGGGCAGCCCTTTAGGTTATGTGCCATTCTTGATGCAAAAAAAAACTTAACCCTGACATCTCCTTTAATTTCCCCTCTCACCTTAATGTACAGCCTCTAGTTCTTGACCTTTCTATCCTAACAGAAACGATTCTGGATGTCTATCTTATCAATGACTGTCATAATTTTATAAACTTCTAACATGATAATTAAAATCTGACTCCTGTTCACAAGAAATGGTGAGCATCTCAAGTTTAACTGCTGGTCTGTTCCAAGTTAACTTTCCAACCCTAATTTCAGAATGAGAATCAGGTTTATTATTACTGACATACACCACTAGGCAAAAGGCTTTGACAGGTATATAACCAGGCTGCCTAAGACTTTTGCACAGTACTGTAGTAATCTTATGTATTGCACTGTACTGCTGTCACCAAATATTTTTCATGACACATGTGAGTGATGATAAACCTGATTCTGATATGGGTCTCCATTGTGGACTGAGAGTGGGAAGGGGGCAAGGAGAGGGGAATCATGGTTGGGGAAAGGGGGAAGGGAGAGGGGAGGAGCGGGAAGCACCAGATACACATTTGTAATAACCAATAGACTAATTGTTTGGAATCACATCACCAGTGTCTCAGAGCTGGGTCTGTCTGCAACCTCTCTCTTTCCCCCACCACCGGCACACCTTCTCTGCCACCTGCCCCACACCCCCTCCCACAGTGCTCTACCCTCACCATTCCTAACATCCCTTGCTCCCACCAGATTTACAAATTCGTTCTCTGCTCCACGTTGAGAAAAACAGTACTGGGCAAAAGTCTTAGGCATCCTAGCTATATATATGTGCTTAAGACTTTGTACAGTATTGTGGATCATGAAATTTGTTGCCTTGTGCCAGCAATATAATCAAAACATAAAAAATTAAGTTACAATGAATGAATGACCGAATAGACATGTAGATTGCTAGATAACTATCGAGAACGTGGAATTGTAAGGTAATGTTTACTGATTCATTGGCCATTCGTAAACCTGATGGCAGAAGCTATTCCTTAAACGTTGAATGAGTGTCTTTCCTGTAACTCCTCCCTGATGGAAGAAATGAGAAGAGGGCGTGTCCTGGATGGTGACAGTACTTAATGATAGATGTCACTTTCTTGAAGCACTACCTTTTGAAACTGTCCTTGATGGTGGAGGGGCCTTTGCCCATGACAAGGCAGGCTGACTCTGCAACCCCTTGCAACCTCTTGCACTCCTGTGCATTGGAGCCTCCGTAGCAGATGGTGATGCAGCCAGTCACAATGTTCTCCATGGTACACCAGTAGAAATTTGGCAAGAGTCCCTCAAATTCCTAATGATTGTATGGCCCCCACTAGTGTGCTTCACTTCATGACAGCAACAATATGTTGGGATTAGGATAAATCCTTTGAGATACTGATGCCCAGGAACTTGAAACCGCGCACCCTTTCTCCAGCTGACCCTTCAATGAAGATTGCTGTATTTTCATCCAGTGTTTCCTTTCCTGGCATCCACAATAAATTCCTTGGTCTTGCTGACACTGAGTGCAAGGTTGCCTCAGACTGGGAGGCTTACTGGACCCCACCCAGTGTTTCAGGTTAGGAGTCGCCTCGAAGTCACTCCACATTTCCTGCCCTGAAGGGTGTTGCTGAGCCCTGTGGGGTTTGTAGTATGCAAGCCCTCCCCAGGTTATGGTAGGATCTGGTTCATATTCCAACAGTTCGCAAGCGGGAAATGCACCCATGGGTGGACCTGACAGGAGGTAGGTGCTGCCTTGCAGCAGTTGGCAAATCCATCCCTCCGGTCACGCAGTGCTCATTCCTGTGTAGAGGTTTTGCAAAGTCTCTCTGGTTATTAGCTGATAAGGATTTGTATTTATTTAATGCATTTGTCGAGTTGCTTTAGGATCTCAGCAGGTCAGAAGCATCTGTGGACTGTCAGCAGTTTGGGTCGTGGCCCAATGGACCCAATGAGAGATAGAATTTAATACAGACAAGTGTTGTACCTTGGCAGGACAAACCAGGGTTGGACTTGGGTGAATTACTTAAGAGGAATCTGAGGAGGAACTTCTTCACTCAGAGGATGATGTGAGTGTGGAATGAGCTGCCAGTGTTGGATGCAGGATCAATTTTAATATTTAAGAAAAATTGGATAAGTGTATGGATGGGAGGGCTATTATCCAGGTGTGGACCAATAGGACTAGGTGGAATAATAGTTCAGTATGGAATTGATGGGCCAAATGGCCTGTTTCTGTGCTGTAGTGTTCTGTAACATTCACAACGAACAATAGGGCACTGAGGATTGTGGGAGAATAAAGGGATCAAGGAATACAGATCCCTAATTCCTTGAAAATAGTGTTAACAGTTAGACAGGGTTGTAAAGTGAGCAGTTAGCACATTGGCCTTCATAAACCAGGGTGTTGAGTACAGGAGTTGGGATGTTATGTTGGTGAGGCCAAATTTGGAGTATTGTGTGTAGTTCTAGTCATCAACAGGGAGGCTATCACTATGACTACTTATGTTCTTACATTTGTACCATTGAGTTGTAGATCACCCCGTCAGAATAGGTGTGTTGTTCCTTTAGTTTATGTGTATAGCCTCATCATGGAGGCCAAGGGTTGCTATAATGTTGTCTTACCAGCAGGGGGTGCCACATGGCAAAAGTTGCAGATACAGGTAAAAACAGTACAACTTGGGCAGAGGTTGTTACGGTGGCAACAAGATAATGTTGCCCTGAATTGGGTACTGCAAATGTCTCAGCCAGAACTCTTCAACTCACTATATCCTATATTTTGATTCTCCAGGTTACATAAGAGAACAATGGAAAAATATCTCAAGAAAGTCAAAGAAACTGCACAGAAACCCAGCAGTGGTAAGGTTTCGTCCTGTAGTTTAGATATTAATTCAGTTTAAGTGTTAATATAGTTTTTTTTTCACTATAATGCCTTCAGTAATCCAGTGCAATGTAATTAATCTTTTTAATTCATTTGTATTTGTGGGAGTGGTTGGCAAGGTGACTGCTAATTGGGGGTCAGATCAGAATCAGGTTTAATATCACTGGCAAAGGTTATGAAATTTATTGTCTTGTGGTAGCAGTACAAGTGCAACACAAAAAAAAACTATAAATTACAATAAGAAATACACTAATTAGTTACTTTCCATACCTAGTAAAGAGGCCACTGAGTGTATGTTGATGATCTTCTGCTGCTTTAGCCCTCAAGCGCTTCAAGGTTCAATGTTGTGCATCTAGGGACACTCTTTTGCACACCACCATTGCAACGTGTGCTTATTTGAGTTCTGATTGCCCTCCTGACAGCTTGAACCAGTCTGGCCATTCTCCTCTGACCGCTCTCATTAACAAGGTATTTTCAGCCACAGATCTGCCGCTCACTGGATGATTTTTGTCTTTCAAACCATTCTCTGTAAACTCTAGAGACTGTTTTGCATGAAAATCTCAGGAGATCAGCAATTTCTGAGATACTCAAACCACCCCGTCTGGCACCAACAATCATTCCACAGTGAAAGCCACTTAGATCATATTTCTTCCTTATTCTGATATTTGGTCTGGAAAACAACTCAAGTCAAGTCAAGTCAACTTTTATTGTCATTTCGACCATAACTGCTGGTACAGTGCATAGTAAAAATGAGACAACATTTTTCAGGACCATGGTTTACATGACACAGTACAAAAAACTAGACTGAACTACATAATAAAAAAAACACAGAGAAAGCTACACTAGACTACAGACCTACACTGGACTGCATAAAGTGCACAAAAACAGTGCAGACATTGCAATAAATAATAAACAGGACAGTAGGGCAAGGTGTCAGTCCAAGCTTCGGGTATTGAGGAGTCTGATAGCTTGGGGGAAGAAACAGTTATATAGTCTGGTCTTAAGAGCCGGAATGCTTCAGAGCCTTTTCCCAGACAGCAGGAGGGAGAAGAGATTGTATGAGGGGTGCATGGGGTCCTTCATAATGCTGTTTCCTTTGCGGATGCAGTGTGTAGTGTAAATGTCCGTGATGGCAGGAAGAGAGACCCTAATGATCTTCTCAGCTGACCTCACTATCCGCTGCAGGGTCTTGCGATCCGAGATGGTACAACTGAAGCTCTTGACCATGGCTGCATGCTTTTATGCATTGAGTTGCTGCCACATAATTGACCGATTTTAACAGCTTTATAAATGTACCTAATAAAGTGGCTACTTGGTGTGTATGTGTATATGTGTGTGTGTGGGTGTGTGTGTGTGTGTGTGTGGATCTTGGGTTTGTGCCTCTGGTGGACTTTGTCCTCTCCTGGGCGGGAAGATTTGAAGAACCGACTGTTGCCCACGCAGTGGGTTTCCCCTCTCCACGTCACTGAGGTAGTCCAAGGGAAGGGCAAGCGCCGATACCGCTTGACAAAAAGCTATTCTGAAAACATTGGGTGTGTGTACCTCCTCCCTGATGGTAGCAATGAGAAGATAGCATGTCCTGGGGACTGGGGTCCTTAATGACAGGTGCTACCTTTTTGAGGCATCGCCTCTGGAAGCTTTGTAATCCTTGACCAACAGTGCCAATAGTAATTAGCAGCAAAAAGTTGGCAGGTTTGAACTGTCACTAAACATTGAATTTTGTTTTCTTTATTCCTTACCTTCTCCCTCCACTCCGTCGCCTTAAATAAGGATCAAAAAGACAGACCACAATTTCCTTTCAGCTATCAACTTCGAAGGATGTGGAAAACTTAAACAAACCAAAAGAGGACGAGGACAAATGGGACGCCATTTTCACAGAAGTAGTGGATGAGACATTCAGTTGGCATAAGGTATTTGTGGAGGTGTTTTTCTTAACTGGAGTACAACGAAACTAGGGTGAGGGTGTTGTAGAGAATCACATGGAACATGCAGAAGAAAAAGTGCTATATAGATAATGTGTTGTCTTTATGACAGTTATTTAGTTTATAATATTTTCGCTTAGTAATTCATTTGTTAGTATTTTCTAGTTAGAATTAGAAGTGTTTAAAGTATATTCATTGCCTGTAAAATATATCGGCATGTGATGACGTCACATCCGGTTTTGCCGCGTCTTGTGGGAAAATACCGGTTTGAGATCGACGCAAGGGTGGGGGCTCACCACGAGGCAGACCCGAGCAGAAGTTGTTTTGCAAGCTTTAGAAATCACAGTGAGAGCAACGCTTTTTCACCATATGTTAATGTGAAGAGTGAACAGTAAATGGTTAATCTTACTGCGACCTGGTTTTCATTGACTGTGGTTTATCTCGGCGTTTAATTCGACGTTATCAGTTACACCCGAAGGAGAACACTACAGTGAAAAAACGGCATTATCAGGTGTTTCAAGTGCTGCAATGTCATCTCGATCCAGCATCAAGTCGATGCCGCCCGGTGACAAGGGCAGTAGAGTGACATCAGGTAAGTCCACCCATGCAAGGGCCAAGGCAGAAGCCGCCAGGGTGCGACTGCGCTACGCCAGACAAGAAGCAGATTTGAAAATGGAACAGGCTGCCAGAGAAGCCAGAATCCAGAAGGAAAAGGCTGCCAGAGAAATGGAAGCGGCCACCAGAGAAGCCGAAACCCAGTTGGAAATGGCAAAGATATCAACAAAGTTGCAAGTGCTGCAGCTAGAAAGAGAAGAAGAAGCTGCCAAGACGGAAGCAGAGTACATAGAAGAAGCTGAAGGAACGCATGATCTGACCGAAGTAAGGTCTACTTCAGAAAGGACCAGATTGGAACGCACAAGCGATTATGGCCGATCTCAAATAGACAGTCAGGCTCGTCCTTCCTCTCCATTCGTATTCGATAACATCCCATGTCACGAGGAACTTCAGGGAGGCACGATTACATCACATCCATACGAGGAAGACAATTTACCCTCGCAACTCCGTGATGAAGTCGAGAATGAAAGAACGGACAACGCTCCTTCACCCCCACAACAGGACGGCGGGGAGGGAGAGGCTCACTCCGGGACAACAGTTGTCAGCACAAACTGTACAGAAGTTTGCGGTCAAGCTCAGTCAAGCCGTTCTTGTTCCAAGATCTACCTCACTAAGGTGTACCCTAAAGGAGCCAAAGACAAGGCCATCAAAGCCTATGTGATTCTGGATGTTCAGAGCAATCGCTCACTAGTCAGTCCAGAGTTCTTTAAATTGTTCAACATTGAGAGTGAGCAGTTCCCATACTACCTCAGAACTTGCTCAGGCAACATGGAAACCCAAGGAAGGAAGGCAGAAGGCGTCCAGATCAAGTCCCTGGATAGTAAAGTCGTCATCTGTCTCCCTCCGCTCTTAGAGTGCAATGAAATCATGAATAACCGCACTGAGATCCCGACACCAAGTGCGGTACTACACCAGCCACATCTCCACCACATCGCCAAACACATCCCAGAACTGGATCCAGAAGCAGAAATACTCCTGCTATTAGGAAGAGATGTTATCCAGGTACATAAGGTTAGGCAGCAGGTCAATGGACCACTCGACGCCCCCTTCGCGCAACGCCTGGATCTGGGTTGGGTGGTGATAGGAGAGGTGTGTCTCGGTAATGTACACAAACCGATGGTTAACACACTCAAGACCAATGTGCTAGAGAGTGGCCGCCATTCAATTTTTCAACCCTGCACAAGTCTCCTGTGCATTAAGGAAGCACAACAAGACGTTAACAAGCATAAAGTAACTGACGAGACGCTGGGTCAGTCAGTTTTCGTTCAAACTGAGCATGGTAATAAACTTGCCCAATCAGCTCAAGATGCCATTTCCTTAAAAACAAAGGACACCAAGGTCTTCAGAGATGAAGCAAAGAATGGGGTCGCCCCATTGCCTTTCAGAGAACCACGCCAGTGCTTGCCAAATAACAAAGAGCAGGCAGTCAAGTGGTTCCCGTCCTTACAAAAAACACGGAAAAGGAAACCTGAGATGCAGCAACGCACCCGATTGACCCACGAGGTACTGTGCACCCTAATGGCAGAGGTCACAGCCATTATAAATGCACGACCACTCCTACCTGTGTCTTCTGACTCAGAAAACCCCTTCATACTTTCGTCATCAATGCTCCTTACGCAGAAGGCAGGAGCTCCCCCTCCACCAGGAGACTTGTCGGACAAGGATTTGTACACAAAGCAATGGAGACAAGTCCAAGCACTGGTAAATCAATTCTGGTCTCGCTGGAGACTGCTCAGGGACAAGCAAATCACCCGCAACAGCTGGCCAATGGCCAGAATCACTGCTACGTTCCCTAGTGGGGATGGACATGTCAGGAAGATCGAGTTGAAGACTACCGACCAAGGCGATGTGAAAATTTACCAAAGGCCAGTTACAGAAGTTATTCTACTTCTACCTAATGACTGATTAAGAGACTAAGTTTTGTACTCTGTTCATTGTGACCTTACGAAGGTCAGGCGGGGAGTGTGTTGTCTTTATGACAGTTATTTAGTTTATAATATTTTCGCTTAGTAATTCATTTAGTATTTTCTAGTTAGAATTAGAAGTATTTAAAGTATATTCATTGCCTGTAAAATATATCGGCATGTGATGACGTCACATCCGGTTTCGCCGCGTCTTGTGGGAAAATACCGGTTTGAGATCAACGCGAGGGTGGGGACTCACCACGAGGCAGACCCGAGCAGAAGTTGTTTTGCAAGCTTTAGAAATCACAGTGAGAGCAACGCTTTGTTAATGTGAAGAGTGAACAGTAAATGGTTAATCTTACTGCGACCTGGTTTTCATTGACTGTGGTTTATCTCGGCGTTTAATTCGGTGTTATCAGTTACACCCAAAGGAGAACACTACACATAATGAATTAAATAATAAATTATACTTGGGGAAAATACACTTAAAATGGAGTGGTTTTTGCTTTAATAGCCTTACAGCTCTTTCCAGAAGGGAACATTGAAAAGCACCCAGCTTACAGTGGGTTTGCATGTATTGTCTTCAGTCTTTTATTAACAATGGGTCAAAATTGTTGAACTCCCTATTAAACTGCTCTCTGTTAGTAACGTTTCATAGATTACATCAGCTCAAGGAAGTGTCTCGTTCTAAAGGATGAGCAATCAGTGCTGTAAGTGTAAGTCACAGCCAAGTGCAATGAACTCTTGTGCTATATAAATGGGAGTTGTTTCTGTATGGTCCAAAGTTAACCAGTTCAGGCAGGATATAGTTCATCTAGGATTTACCCTGTTCAACGTTTCTCTAACCTATTTGTTTTAATCTATACGAGGCTGTGTACAGTGGATTTTGGTAAATTTGGACGCATCAGGGCCAGTACATTTTGGTCCAGTTAAGCAGCTATCCGAATTAGTTGAAGTTTCATAAAAATAGTTAAAAAAGTATTAAAAAAAGACTGAGTAACAAAATATGTATTTATATGAAATACAGAACAAATTAGAACACTACCAGTACTACTATTACTGTTCTATAAAGCTGTGCATTAGTTCCTGATAGTTATCGATGGAGGAATTCATTCAGTGTATGCTGACATGTTCTTTTGACTGACTGTAAATGAACAAAATCAGTGCAGACACCAGATAGTGGACTGTCTTCATGCAATGCTTTCAGTGATTGCATCCTTCAAATTTTCATTTTCATTGTAACATTCAAGACGATTGTCGATACCTTCAGTTCGAGGGGAAGAAGCTGTTCCTAAAATGTACCTCCTCCTTGATGGTAGCAATGAGAAGAGGGTATGCCCTGGATGATGGGGGTTCTTAATGATGGATGCCACTTCTTTGAGACATCACCTTTTGAAGATGTCCTCCATGCTAGGGAAGTTAGTTCCCATGATGCAGATAGCTGAGTTTGCAACCCTCTGCAGCTTTTTTCGATCCTGTGCAGTGGCCCCTCCATACAAGAAAGTGATGCAATCGGTTAGAATGTTCCCCATGGTACATCTGTAGAAATTTGCTAGAATCAGCATCCATTCAGAAATCTGATGGCAGAGAGAAAGAAGCTGTTCCAAAAATGTTGAGTGTGTTTTCAGGCTCCTGTATCCCCTATCTGATGGTAGTGATGAGAAAAGTGTGCGTCCTGGACACACTGCCCCTTGTGTGGGCTCACCAATGTCTAGACACAGTATTCCTTGTGTGAACTCACCAATGTCTAGACATAATACTTCTGTGGGCTGACCAATGTTTAGACACAATACTCCTTGTGTGGGCTCATCAATGTCTAGACACAATACTCCTTGTGTGGGCTCACCAATGTCTAGTACAGCTGTAACATACCTCTTCCCACACTGCCAAATGCAAAAATGCTATTCCCTATTCCCCGTTCCTTCGTCTCCACCGGATCTGCTCCCAGGATAAGGCTTTCCATTCCAGGACATCTCAAATGTCCTCTTTCTTTAAGGATTGTGGTTTCCCTTCTGCTGTCATCAATGATGCCCTCACCCACATCTCCTCCATTTCCCGCACTTCAGCCCTCACCCCATCCTCCCGTCACCACAACAGGGATCATGTCCCCCTTGTCCTCACCTACCACCCCACCAGCCTCCAGATCCAGCACATTATCCTCCACAACTTCCGCCACCTTCAACAGGACCCCACTTCTGAGCACATCTTTTCTCTCTACCCCTCTCTGCTTTCCGCAGAGATCGTTCCCTCTGTGACTCCTGGTCCACACGTCCCTCCCAACAGATCTCCCCTCCCACCTGGCACTTATCCCTGCAAGCGTAAGCGCTACACCTGTCCCTACACCTCCTCTCTTACCACCATTTAGGGCTCCAAACAGTCCTTCCAGGTGAGGCAACACTTCACTTGTGGGTCTGTTGGGGTCATCTATTGCATCCGGTGCTCCCGGTGGGGCCTCCTCTACATCAGCGAGACCCGACACAGATTGGGGGACCGCTTCGTCGAGCACCTACAACAGACAGGATCTCCCGGTTGCCACCTACTTCAACTCTGCTTCACATTCCCAGTCGGATATGTCCATACATGGCCTTCTCTACTGCCATGATGAGGCCAAACTCAGGTTGGAGGAGCAACACCTCATATACCGTCTGGGTAGTCTCCATCCCCTTGGCATGAACATCGGATTCTCCAACTTCCGGTAATTCCCTCCCCATCCCTTCCCCCATCCCAGTTTCACTCTGCCTCCTCCTCCAGCTGCCTGTCACCTCTCTCATGGTTCCGCCTCCTTCTACTACCCATAGTGCTTTCCCTTTACATTCCTTCTTTACCTTTCCTGCCTATCCCCTCCCCCACCCCTTGATCTTTCCTCTTACTGGTTTTTCACCTGGCACCTACCAGCCTTCTCCTTCCCACCCTCCCCCCACCTTCTTTATAGAGCCCCTGCCCCCTCCCTCCTCAGTCTTGACGAAGGGTCTCAGCCCGAAACGTTGACTGCTCGTTTCCATGGATGCTGCCCAACCTGCTGAGTTCCTCCAGCTTGTTTGTACACGTTGCTTTGACCACAGCATCTGCAATGTACTTGGTGTTTACAGCTGTAACATGACATCCCAACTTCTATATTCAAGTTTCCAGTTTCATGTGTCTATAGAATGGCTTCATCTACTGAGCTGGAAAGTGGGAGTTACCTTAATAGCTTTCTATTTTGTCCACCATAGGCACACTAGGCATATTGGCCATAAATTATTCTCCTATGTTCCCTATATAGGTTTGGGATAAATGTACAGATTGCAAATACTATCACTATTTCATCTTTAACTTTTACCAAAGGATCTTCCGCTCTCTTTCCTGGTGAAGAACTACCGCAATGGGAATAGGTTTCTCACTACATTTGCAGATGGAACAGCTCAGATCTTGTATCCTTTGTGTAAAGCCCAGGAATGAAGATGTATTTATACAGGATGGAGTTCATTGGAATATAGTCATCTCCTTCATGTGATGCAATATGGTGTCTTCAGTTTCCTCTGAAGGAGCTGTGGTACATAAGTAGTTAAAACACTTGTACAGCATTGCACAGGAACAGGCCCTTCGACCCACAATGTTGTTCTGAACCAATTCAATTTGTAATCAAATGGCCAACTGAACTAATCCCTTCTCCTACACAGTGTCCACATCCTTCATTTTCCACACATTCATGTGCCTGTCTGAAGTCCCTAATGTGCCTGCCCCTACCAGACAGTGCATTTCACGCACCCACCACTCTGTGTTTATTTTTTTTTAAACTTGCTCCTCACATCTTTGAACTTAACCTCTCTCAACTTAAATGCATGTTTCAGCCCTGAAAAACAAATAACCCCTGTCTACTCCATCTATGCCTCTCATAATCTTATAAACCTCTATCAGATCTCCCCTCAGCCTCCACCGCTCCGGAGAAACCAAACCAAATTTGTCCAGCCTCTCACTCTAGCACATGCCCTCTAATCCAGACAGCATCCTGCACCTTCTCCACCTTCTCCAAAGCTTTGACATCCTTCCTAAAATGGGTGACAAGAAATGTATGCAGTACTCCAGGTTGAATTGAATTGATTTTATTTCTTACATCCTTCACATACATGAGGAGTAAAAATCTTTACGTTAAGTCTCCATCTAAATGTGCAATTTATAGTAATTTGTAATAAATAGTATGTATAACAGGACAGTCAATATAGCATAGAAGTACAATTGTATCAGCATGAGTTAATCAGTCTGATGGCCTGGTAACTAGGCTTTTATAAAGCTGCAACATAACTTTCTGCCTTTTGAACTCAGTACCTCAACTAATTTAAAGACAAGTGTACCATATGCCTTCTTAACCACCCTATCAACCTGCGTAGCCACTTTCAGGGTGCTATGAACTTGGGCCCCAAGATCCCTCTGCTCATCAACACTGTTAAGGGTCTTGCCCTAACAGTGTATTGTCTCTTACCGATGTGCAACACTTCACATTGTCCGGCTTAAACTCCACCTGCTATTTCTCCACCCATATCTGCAACTGACCCATATCCTAGTGTATTCTTACTAACCCATCTATCTACATTTTCATCCAGGTCATTCATATACATCACAAACAGCAGAGATCCCAGTAGTACACCCCTAATCACCGAACTCCAGCTAGAACAAGTACCATCATCCAATACCCTCTATATTCTATGGGCAAGCCAGTTCTGAATCCAAGTGGCCAATCCACCATTGATCCCATGCATGTAGATCTCCTGGATGAGCCTCTCATGATGGACTTTGTCAAATGTAGACAACATCTATGTTGACCACAATCCATGTAGATAACATCCACACTTCAATGATACTTCAGTCATTATCCAAATGCTCATTGCTCCTATCCCTAAGGATTTTCTTTGTTATCTTCCCTACCACTAACATGAAACTCACCAGTCTGTTGTTTCCAGGATTACCGTTGGTTCCTTTCTTGAATAATGGAACATTATCTACTTGCCAATCTTCCAGGAACCTCACCTGTGGCTAGAGCGTACATGAATATATTTATCAGTCAAAGCCCCAGCAGTCACATTTCTTGCCTCTCCAGATGACCTGGGGTATATCCCATCAGGCTTTGGGGACTCATCAACCTTCAAGCTCTTTGAGACTCAACACTATCCCCTCATTTACCTCGAAATAAATACTCTTTACCTAGCAAATTAATACTCTTGGCACAGATCCCCCTGTCCTCCATGTCCTTCTCCTTGGTAAATAACTGATGTAGAGTATTAAAGGTTTCACCTACATTCTCTACATCCAAGTAAATGTCCCCCTCCCCCCACCTTTGTTCTTTATTCTTGAGTGGTCCTACCCTCTCCCTAGTTATCCACTTAACTCCTGATGTCTGTATAGAATGCATTGGAATTCTCTTTAATCCTCTTGCCAAGGACTTTTCATGGACTCTCCTGACCTTTCTAATTCCCTTCTTTAGTTTTTTTTCAGCCTTCTTTACATCCTCTAGGGCTCTGTTTGATTGGAATTTCTTTTGCTTTGCTTGCTTTTCCTTTATCTTGATGACTAAATTCATCACCTTCCTTCACATCTAAGGTTCTCTTACCTTGCAATCCTTGTCCTGCTTTCTGACTAGAACATCCCTGTCCTGCACTCTTTAATCACTCTCCACATGTCTGGTGTAGACTTAACTAATAACACGTCCCACGTGGGCTGAAGCCGGCAAAGCATTTCCCAGTGGACCAGATGGGGCACCAGTGACCTCCAGCGGGCAGCATGAACTTGCACAGAGCTCCAGGCAGTCTGACTGAGAAAGCTACCCAGAGCAAACCCCCACACCCACACACGTTCAGCCCTCATGCTAAAATCAGTGGGCAGAAATGATAAAACGCGTTGATCTGTTTCCCGGGGTGGAAATGGTTAATACACAGCATAATTTTTAAGTGATTGGAGAAAAAAGTAGGGGGGACGTCAGATGTAGTTTTTTTACTTAGTGATTGGTGGGTGAGTGAAAGGCCCTGCCAAGGGTGATGGTAGAGGCAGATACATTAGGAGGTTTTAAGAAATCCTTATATATGCACATGGATGGTAGAAAAATAGAGGGTTATGTGGGAGGGAAGGATTAGATTGATTTTAAAGTAGGCTCAAAAGTTAGCACAACATCATCAGCTGAAGTATCAGGTAAACTGCAAGCAGACCTTTAAATTGATTTAATTGTTAGACTGTTGTGTTATGTCCTATATTCTAATTGTTACTTTAAATGTCATTAATTGTTGTTAAGCCTGTCTATTCTCATTATCTTTGATAAGTTAATTAATTTTTGTGGATTTTATTTATTTATTTATTTGGCGATACAGTCAAGAGTACGACCTTCGAGCCAAGTCACCGATAAGACTCCGTCAAGGTGGTGGGCCAGCAGTGCTAAAGCACCACCTCCCACTGATGAGCTTAAAAACTTGGCATCTGCCTCAATCAGAGTTGTTGGTCGCTTCCATCCAACAGATAGTCTACTCTTCAGGTGTCTATGCAACTACTGAAGGGTTTGCAAAAGATGGACACACTGTCCGACTATCTGCCCCTCTGGACATACTTAGTCCACACCCATGCTGATCCTGTCTCTGCTGCCTCAGCTACAGCCCTGCTGGTTGACTTGATCTCTCTTCTAGTAAAGCCAAGGTCTGGAAAGTGAACGCAATGAAGCCACGGCATCCTACTTCGAATGGATAGCATGAGAACTTCCACCCTCTGTCTCTGCACTCTGATCTTAATTCTGCATAACTTGCGCTCATGGGCTTCATCGATGTTGTCTTCCCAGGGGACTGTTATATATAACTTATTTGCAGGAAGAGAAACATAGAACTATACAGCTCAGTACAGGCCCTTCAGCCCACGATACTGTGGTAACTATTTTAACCTACTGTAAGATCTTATTACTTTTGAGAATTATTTTGAGATATGGTACAATAACAGACCCTTCTGGCCCAGAGTCTGCACCGCCCAATTACACCCATGTGACCAATTAACCTACTAGCCTGTACATATTTGGACTGTGGGAGGAAACCCATGTGGACATGTGGAGTACGTACAAACTCCTTACAGACAGCAGTGGAATTGGACCCGGGTCACTGGCGCTGTAACTGCTAACTGTTATCCAAAGTGCAAGGTCTTCGACAAGGTAGACTGGGAGATGCCATTTCTACTCTTTCTCCATTTTGCTGTGTCGCTGTCATTGAAAGGTTTGAAATCTCAAACTCTGTTTCCCTCTCTACTAACGCTGTCCAGCCCACTGAGTGTTTCCTGTGTTTTCTGTCTTTGTTTCTCCAGCAAGTTATCTATTTAGACATTAATTCTCATCTGCCTTATCAAAATCCATAGCTTTTATTTCCTCCCCCTCCATCCCTCTACTTTTTCTGCCTCTGAACGTGTATTTTTAATTTTTTCTAGTTCTGATAAAAGATAATTTGTTTCTCTTTAAGTGCTGACTGACTTGTTGAGTATTTCCAATCTTTTCTGTATTTTGTTTCAGATTTCAAACATTGGCAATTTTTTTGTACTGCTGGCCTGAAATTTGTCGACCCAATAGCCCAAAGCAAGGCTCACAACCAGTTTTCACATTGGTTATTACATTTCTCCATTAGCACCAACAGTGTAAGATAGACCATCAACCCAATTTCCTGTGTGAGACCAATTTCACACGACTGACTTGTGCTTGGAGGGATGGGGGCAGAGCAGGTAGTGTAGTGGTTGGCACAACCAGAGCTCAGGGCGTTGGAGTTAGAGTTCAATTCCGGCACCACGTGTGAGGTTTTCTGTACGTTTTCTCCGCAAGCACATGGGTTTCCTCCGGGCACTCCAGTTACCCCCCACAGTCCAAAGATGTACAACTTAATAGGTTAATTGGTCACTGTAATTGTCCTATGATTAGACTAGGGTTAAATAGATGGGTTGCTGGCTGGAGTGGCTTGTTAAGCTGTACAGGCCTGCTCCACGTTGTATCTCCAAGTAAGTAAAGTAAATCCTGGACATTGTCAAGGAGCACGCCTCCAAAAGGCAGCGTCCATCATTAAAAACCTGCATCACCAGGTCATGCCTTGTTCTCATTGCTGCCATCAGGAAGGGGATACAGAAGGCTGAAGGCACAGACTCAACGATTCAGGAATAGATTCTTGCCTTCCGTCATTAGATTTCAGAATCAGGTTTATTATCACCGGCATGTGATGTGAAATTTGTTAACCTAGCAGCAGCAGTTCAATGCAATACATAATATAGAAGAAGAAAAAAATATAATAAATAAGTAAATCTTATTCAATATACTTTATACAGTATACATATATTGAATAGATTTAAAAAGTGGAAAAAGCAGAAATACTGCATATTAAGAATAGGTAGTGTCCAAGGCTTCAATGTCCACTTAGGGATCGGATGGCAGAGGGGAAAAATCTGTTCCTGAATAGACATTGAACCCATGAACACTACCTCACTACTTTTTTTTGCACTACTTATTTAACTATTCAATAATATATACTTGCTGCAATTCACATTTTTCTATCTTTACGTATTGCATTGAACTGCTGCTGCAAAGACAACAAATTTCACGACACGTGCCGGTGATAATAAAACTGATTCTGATAATGATACAATAAATACATAAATCCACATTTTGTTGTCCAGGCATTACTGCTGATGGCAGTACATGATGACAGTTTGCAGGTTACCAACCCTGTCTCATTCTTCCACATCTGCCCGTTATACTGGCTTGCTTCCCTCTCCACTCTTATCCTGATACAGGGTTTCAGCCCCAAATATTGATAACTACTTTCCCCCTCATTCCCACTTGGTCCCACTGAATCCCTTTAGCATTAACCCAAACCTGTTCTGAATTGTCAAGATAAAACACTTTCCAGGAAGACTCAAGAGATAACAGTCAGAAGTAAACAATTATCTCCCTGTCCAGATGGTTACTGATTAAAAGTGGCTGCTTTGTCCCATGAGGTGTCTTGCACAACTAATTCATTCCAGGAACTCCTCACCTGTGATTCAGAACAGAAAATCACACTCCCAGCCCCAAACAAACTATTCTGTAGACGCTGGAAATCTTGAGCAGCACACAAAATGCTGGAGGAACTCAGCAAGTCAGACAGCATTTATGGAGGGGAATGAACTGTTGATGTTTCGGGCTGAGACCTTTCATCAGGACTGGAAAGGAAGAAGGCAGAAGCCAGAGGCCATTTATTCCACTCCATAGACACTGCCTGGTTTGTTGAGTCCCTCTTGTACCTTTAGTGGGCTGCTTCTAGTCCCTGTCTGTTTCAGGGTATTCCATAAGACCATGAAACATAGGAGCAGAATTAGACCATTTGGCCCATTGAGTCTGTTATGACATTTGATCATGGACAGTTTATTTTCCCTCTCAACCCCATTCTCCCGCCTTCTCAGCATAAGCAATCAACCTATTGACCTCCACTTTAAATATCCTCTCAATGACTTGGCCTTCACAGCCATCTGTGGCAGTGAATTCCACAGATCCACCATCCTCTGACTAAAGAAATTCTTCCTCATCTCTGTTCTAAAGGGATTACATTGTACTCTGAGGTTGTGCCCTCTGGTAGCAGACTCTCCCACTATAGGAAACATCCTCTCCACATCCACTCTGCCTAGGTCTTTCAATATTTGAGAGGTTTCAATGAGATCTCCCCTCATTCTTCTAAACTCCAGTGAGTACAGACCCTGAGCTCCTCATATGCTTAACATTTCATTATAAATGGATTGTAAACTTCAAATAATTATGCTTAACTGCCTTCTCAGTAAACCGATCCAACAATAATATCAGGGCTGTGTGTTATTTATTGTTGTTTATAGCCTAGCCTGATCTTTCATGGGTCTTCTCCTGTCTCCTAAAAGTTTGTTTAGGTGCATACAAAGCTTTGATCTATGTTACATGTACAAATTTGCCATGCTTCCTTAACCCCATTAGTTACCCCTCTGGAAACCTGGCCATTCAGATTTTTATCGACACTGAAAAGAAAATGACTTGCGTCGTGCAGCAGGACAGGGTTGATGACCCAGCCATTCAAGCAATCTTCACTTCCTATGGAAGATGTACTTGTTATCATCCGAACGGCATGGTCTGGTAGGTCACTGGCCGTTTTGAATAAACTGATAGATACTTTCAGGCAAGTGGCAAAACATGAGAAACCTACCATCTTCTAGAAACATAGAAATCTTCAACACATTACAGGCCCTTTGGCCCATAATGTTGTACTAGCCATGTAACCCACTCTAGAAACTCCCCAGAATGTCCCTACTGCATAGCCCTCTATTTTTCTAAGCTCCATTCCCATTTGTCCCTGATTCTGACTTGGAGATATTCTGATGTTCCTTCATAACTAAGACCAATAGACATAGGAGCAGAATTAGGCCATTTGGCCCATTGAGTCTTCTCTGCTATTCCATCATGACTGATTTATTATCCCTCTCAACACCATTTTCCTGCCTTCTCCCCATAACCGTGGACACCCTTACTAATTACAAACCTATCAACTTCCCCATTAAATACACCCAATGACTTGGCCTCCACAGCCGTCTGTGACAATAAATTCCACACAATGAATTACCATGACTAAACAAATTCCTCCTCATCTCTGTTCTAAAGGGACATCCCTCTTTTCTGAGGCTACGCCCTCATTTAAGGTGGGGCACAATATTTGATCTGTTCTCCAGCCCAGCTTCTGCCTTTCAACACTGCCCAGCTAAGAAAGCATAGTAGATAAGGTATTAAACTTAGTAGTTTTTGTTATAGACTTTTCTAAGTAATGAATTGAATGCATTTCAAAAGCAATTGGAAGACGTATATCTTCATTCATTTTCCTGTTTGATGTAAGTAAGCATCATCAAACAACTTCTCATGATCTCACAGGTCTTTCATTCTAAGAAATTTGCTACAACCAGCAACTTTCCTTCTGCACTTGAATCTTGCACTATTCCCCATCTGACTCACTCTATTCCATCCATTCTCTATCACTAATCTCTCTTGCACTCCCTGCTGTCAAATTCTCTGTGTCTACACTTGAATCTCGCACTATTCCCCGTCTGACTCAATGTATTCCATCCAGTCTCTATCACTAACCTCTCTATCACTCCCTGCTGTTGAATTCTCCATGTCTACCTTTGAATCTTGCACTATTCCCTGTCTGACTCACTCTATTCCATCCGCTCTCTATCACTCCCTGCTGTCGAATTCTCCATGTCTATATTCTATCCCTGTCTCATCTGATTCCTCCCCTGCCACCCAACCTTGTTCGTTCTACCCCACAGCTAGGCCATCAGAATGGCTACACTCCCTTTGGGGAAGATGTTCTACACGTCTTGCTGCCTCAGTAAAGCAGCCAGCATAATAAAAGTCCTCACCCGTCACACACATTCTCTCTTATCCACCCTCAAGACAGGCAGAAGATACAAAAACCTGAAAACGTGTACTACCAGGATGAAAGTAGCTCTACCCCACTCCTATAAGATTATTGAACAGTCCTCTAGCATGATAAGATGGACTCTTGACCTCACAGTCTCCCTTATTATAGCTTTGCAGCCTGCACTGCACTCTCTCTGTAGCTGACACTTTATTCTGCATTCTGTTGTTTTCCCTCGTACTACCTTGATGTAGTGAAATGGATGGCATGCAAAACAAAGTTTTGCACTGTACCTCAGTACATGTGGCAATAATAAACCAATTCCCATTTTTATGTTCACACTGGGCTGTTTACTGCAAGATCTGAACCCACTAGTTATGAATGAACATCAGGTTATCTCCAAGTCAGAAACAGGAACAAATGAGAATTGAAATGACTTGAATTGAATTAACTTTGTTACTTACATCCTTCACATACATGAGGAGTAAAAATCTTTACATTACGTCTCCGTCAAAATTTGCAATGTACAATTTATAGTAATATATAATAAATAGTATGTACACCAGGACAGTCAATATGACATAGGAATACAGTTGTGTCAGCATGAATTACTCAGTCTGATGGCCTGGTGGAAGAAGCTGTCCCGGAGCCTGTTGGTCCTGGCTTTTATGCTGTGGTACCATTTCCTGGATGGGAGAAGCTGCAACAGTTTGTGGTAGGGGTGACTCTGGTCCCCAAAGATCCTTCAGGCCCTTTTTACACACCTGTCGCTGTAAGCATCCTGAATAGCAGGAAGTTCACATCTACAGATGTGCTGGGCTGTCCACACCACTCTCTCTGCAGAGTCTTGAAGGTGGTGGGTTTCCCATGTACGCCACTTATCAGGCCATGCCTATAAGTATTCCCGTTCTTGATGCCTCCAGATTAGGGCTGCTTCATTATCTGAGCTATGAATAGATTGGAGTACAGTGTAGTTTATCAGTGAGCATCCCAAGAAAGGATGAGGACCTGGAAATGGTTATGCCTGGGAGCTTCCTCTAGGAACACCCTGAAGCAGGCAGGGTCCAGAAGAGTCTGCTGTGCCAAATACCTCCTGCCAACACAGCAGACAATGCTGGGGTGGTGCTGGTGATTTGTGTAGAACATCACCACCACCCCACGTGTAGAACATCTTCCCCAAAGGGAGTGTAGTCATTCTGACGGCCTAGCTGTGGGGCAGAACGAACAAGGTTGTGGCTGCAGGGGAGGAATCAGATGAGACAGGGATAGAATACAGACATGGAGAATTTGACAGCAGGGAGTGATAGAGAGCGGATGGAATAGAGTGAGTCAGACAGGGAATAGTGCAAGATTCAAGCGTAGACACGGAGAATTCGACGTATTTTCCCTCTCAACCCCATTCTCTTGCCATCTCTCCATTACCTTTGTTGCCCTGACTAGTCAATGATCTATCAAACCCGCTTTAAATTTTTAGGGGCGTCATGTTAGCACAGCGGTTAGAGCAACGCTATCACAGTTCCGAGTTCAATTCCGATGCTATTTGTAAGGAGTATGTACGTGGGTTTCCTCCAAGTGCTCCTCCAACTGTGGTTTTCTCCCACAGTTCAAAGACATACCATTTAGCAGGGTGATTGGTCATTTTAATAACACACATCAGGCCAGGCAGTAACAATGTTAAAGAGTAGACAACGTTTCGGGCTGAAACCCTTCAGCAGGACTGGAGAAAAAAGCTGAGGAGTAGATTTGAAAGGTGGGGGTGAGGGGAGGGAGAAATGCCAGGTGATAGGTGACACTTGGAGGGGGAGGCATGAAGCAATGTACTAGAAAGTCCCTATATACCCCCTGTACATGTTTTTTTCTGGACACCAGACCCACCCAGTTCCCCTCCACCACCGCTCTCCTCTGCCAGGCCCTAGTGGAACTTGTCCTCGCTCTAAATGACTTCTCCTTTGGGTCCTCCCACTTCCTTCAAACAAAGGGTGTAGCCATGGGCACTCGCATGGGTCCCAGCTATGCCTGCCTGTTTGTCTGCTACATGGAACAGTCTGTGTTGTGATACTTCGTAGCTCTCTGCTTCAGCCCTCCCCTCCATTTCATCAATCGCCTGGCATTTCTCTCTCCCCTCCCCCCCCCCCACCCCCCACCTTTCAAATCTACTCCTCAGCTTTTTTTCTCCAGTCTTGCCGAAGAGTTGGGCCTGAAACGCCAACTGTACTTTTTTCCGTAGATGCTGCCTGGCCTGCTGAGTTCCTCTGGCATTTTGTGTGTGTGGTTGAGATTTCCAGCATCTGCAGACTTTCTCTTGTTTGGTCATTTTTAATTGTCCTAGTAATTAGACTAGTGTTAAATAGGCGGGTGGCTGGGCCGGAAGGGCCTGTTCTGTGTTGTGCCTCTAAATAAATAAATAGATAAACCTAACAACAGTTTCCACAGATTCACCACCTTTGGGCTAAAGAAATTCCTCCTCACCTCTGCTTTAAAGGGAATTCCTGCTATTCTGAGGCTGTGCCCTCTGGTCTTAGACTCACCCACAAGTGGAAACATTCTCTCCACATCCACTCGATCTAAGCCAACATTCGATCAGTTTCAATAAGATCCCCCCTCCCCCACCAATTATTCTTCTAAACTGCAGCGAGTTCAGGCCCATTTGAGCATAAGCCCAGTTTTACCATCAGGAACATGCTGCGTGGAGCCCCTGTGTGTTCTGGTGCCCTCTCATTGTTAATATTAAAAACTTCCTCTTTAAAGTGCAAGTCTCACAGCAAAGAAAAGATTAATGTGTAATCTCCACCTAAGACCCATTGAACTGAGACGTGCTTGATGGCTCTGCTGTTCAGCTTATGCACGATATTTTGTCTGGGAGACAGTTTAATAAATACTTTTGAGCCTGTTGTTACACGACCCTGTATGCTTTTGCTTTACGCATAGGGTAAATACTAATGCTTTCGGAGGGCATTATGCAGATGAATGTGGCATCCGGCTGCGGCGATGGTTCTGGCGAGACCCTTCGTCCCCACTTAACTTCACACCTTTCAAACCGATTTTCATCTCTCTGAACAAAAACATCGGCGTCAGGATTATAGAGCAACAGCGGATCTTCCTTACTTTCTTGGCAATGGGGAAGCAAGCAAAGTTCAACCTCGGAGTGAACCTGGAGGTAAAGTATCGGGCTGGTTTCAATTCAATTTCATTTTATCGTGTGCAATTAAGATCCTGGATATTCCTCGAGATCCGGGCTGATGATCGGGAGGCAAGAGTTCAAACCTCAGCAGACCTGCAATGAACTTTAAGTGCAATGGTAGCATAGCAGTTAGCACAAGACTTTACAGTACACCTGGGCTCAGTTCCTGACACTGCCTGTACATTCTCCCCGTGACCCTGTGGGTTTCCACCAAGTGCTCGAGTTTCCTCCCACAGCCCAAAGACATACTGGTTGGTAGGTTAATTGGTCATTGTAAATTGTCGAGTGATTAGACAATTAAATCGGGGTTGCTGGGCAACATGGTTTGAAGATCCAGAAGGGCCTATTCCATGCTGTATGTCAGCAATTTCTTTTAAGAGGCAGTTAATTAAATAGATCTAAAATAGCTTGTATTTCAATTAAGTCCACAAAACTGCATAAGTATTGTTAATGGCCACTTTATTAGATACCTCTTTTCCCTAATAAAGTGGCCATCGACTGCATGCTCATGGTCTTCTGCTGCTGTAACCCATCTACTTCAAGGTTCGATGGGTTGTGCGTTTAAAGATGCTCTTCTGCGCACCACTGTTGTAATGCATGGTTATCCGAGTTACTGTCACCTTCCTGTGAGCTTGAACCAGTCTGGCCTTTCTCCTACGACCTCTCTCATTCACAAGGCATTTTCACCCACAGAACTGCCGCTCACTGGATTTTTTTTTTGCACTATTCTCTGTAAACTTGAGAGACTGTTGTGCAAAGTCCCAGGAGATCAGCAGTTTCTGACATACACCACTGTGCCTGTCGCCAACAGTCATTCCACGGTCAAAGTCACTTAGATTACATTTCTTTCCCATTCTGATGTTTGGACTGAACCTCTTGACTGTGTCTGCATGCTTTTACACATTGAGTTGCTGCCACGATTGCTTGCCACACATTAATTAGATATTTGCGTTAAGGAGTAGGTGTACCTAATAAAGTGGCCACTGAGTATATTTGACATACTTGAGACCGATGATGCTCAACTGGCTGATACTCTAGACTATGTTGCTATTGTACTGGTACTCTGACACTCTTTTTAATTCACTTTTATAAAGAAATTACACTTTATAAAAAACTCCTTTTAAAACTGGGAACTCAGAGGGTGGGAAGAGAAGGCAGAAACCCGGGTTTTTGAACACAGAGGTAAGAAAGCTAATGGCATGCTGGCCTTTATAACAAGAGGAACTGAGTATAGGAGTAAAGAGGTCCTTCTGCAGCTGTACAAGGCCCTGGTAAGATCCCACCTGGAGTATTGTGTGCAGTTTTGGTCTCCAAATTTGAGGAAGGACGTTCTTGCTATTGAGGGAGTGCAGCGTAGGTTCACAAGGTTAATTCCTGGAATGGCAGGACTGTCATATGTTGAAAGATTAGAGCGACTGGGCTTGTATACACTGGAATTAGAAGGATGAGAGGGGATCTGATTGAAACATAAAAGATTATTAAGGAATTGGACACGCTTGGACTTGGATTGGACTTGACTTGACTAGAGGCAGGAAACATGTTCCCGATGTTGGGGGAGTCCAGAACCAGAGGCCACAGTTTAAGAGTGAGGGGTAGGCCATTTAGAACGGAGTTGAGGAAAAACTTTTTCACCCAGAGAGCTGTGGATCTATGGAATACTCTGCCTCAGAAGGCAGTGGAGGCCAAGTATCTGGATGCTTTCAAGAGAGAGTTAGATAGAGTTCTTATAGATAGTGGGGTCAAGGGGTATAGGGAGAAGGCAGGAACGGGGTACTGATTGTGTATGATCAGCCATGATCACAGTGAATGGCGGTGCTGGCTAGAAGGGCTGAATGGCCTACTCCTGCACCTACTGTCTATTGTAAGAACCAGGACATTAAGGGTGTCGGTGAGATTGAACAGGAACTTGAAGTACAGCTTTTTGTTTGGGTGGAGTTGTTCCCTGATCTTGCCAATTTACTCACAAAGATTTCCTCATCATATGAGAAGACATCATCAGTATGCAGTTAATCGTGGTGAGTCCTCCAAGTGCTTGGCCTTTATATACTTATCAATTTGTTGCTTGGTTGTCATTACAGAAACTCTTTTGTGATGTAGCGAGGAAGTCTCGTTGCTGACTGGTTGTGCGGTAAACTTTGTTATGGTCTGGAATTTTGCCCGCATTGGCTCATAAATGGGATTGAGGTCTACATGTGTATTCAGAGAATTATTTGCAGAAAGCACGCTTCTAGGAACTCTCTTGCATGCCACGCGTTTGCTTGTGCCATGACCTTCACTGATGCCCAGTCAAATTTGTGCCCCTCTCGATCTTCACCGGTAGAGTCTAGGGAGAGTTGGTCATGCCGCTTTACAGCCAGTTGATCTTCATAGATCCTTGTGGATAGTTTTCTCCCAGTTGCTACAAGAACATAGAATTTTGATCGCACATAAGCCAACGCAACGTTGAGAGTATTTTGCAGACCAAAGGAATGAACCAAGCTATTGGGAAAGACCAATCTGGTCCACAAAATCCAATCTGGTCTAAAAAAGCAAACTGGGAGAAAGCTATCCACAAGGATCCATGATCTGTTTATAACAAAAGTAAAATACTGCGGTTGCTTAAAACCTGAAATGAAAAGACAAAGCGCTCAGCAAGTCAGGTAGCATTTGTTGATAAAGAGTGAAACATCTGTAATTTCTGGATGAATCAGTGACTTCTTTCTCCAGCCTCACCTGAATTTGCAGTATTTTCCCTTTTTCCTTGTTTCGATTCAAAGTTCAAAGTAAATTTATTATCGATGTCTATGTCACCATATACAACCCTGAGATTAATTTTCTTGCAGGCATTCACAGTAGAACAAGGAATCACAATAAAATCAATGAGAAACTATGCACAAAGACTGACAAGTACCAATGTGCAAAAGAAGACAAACAACAAATTCAAAAAAATAATTATTTATTTATTTATTTATTGATGTATTATAAATTTATAAATAATACCAAGAAAACAACAGCAAGAGTTGTTAAAGGATGTAAAAAAGCTAACATGATATTTAACTTTGACTTGTAGTAATTCCACAGTCAGTTCTGCTTTAGGTGGTTTGCAGGGAAGGTATCACACCTGACCACTGTATAATTCTGATTTTGAGGAATGGAAAGTCACAGTTGCCAAGAGTAAATTCCCGAGATACTGTGCTTACTGTAAGCAGAACTCCCCTCTGGGAGTACTGATCAGTGGTAACCTGTGTGATCTCATTTTGCAATGCAAACATTGAAAGATTACTCTCAGTCATCCCATCCCTGTGGAGGGGACTCTGAGCCTGTTCCATCTGAACAGGTTTGAAAACAAGAGATTTTACTGCTGTTTCTTCACACCTACTGAAGAAAGCTAGAAAACTTGGGTTCAGTTCAATAGAGCAACCAAGGATTCAAAGAGGAGGTTAAGAGTCCTTGTTATAATCTGAAATAATGTCTGACAGGCCTTTGGAGGTATGTTCTTAGAACATAACACCACAGTACAGGCCTTTCGGCCATGCTGTTATGCTGACCTTTTAACCTACCCCAAGATCAATCTAACCCTCACAAAATGCTGAAGGAACTCAGTAGGCGAGGCAGCATCTATGGGGAAAAAAGAATAATTGACCCTTCAGCAGGGCAGGGGAAAAAAAGATGAGGAGTCATTCCTGCTCAGGACTTCATATACAACACCTTATTAACGAGAGAGGTCAGAGGAAAATGGCCAGGCTGTTTCAAACTGACAGGAAGGTAACAGTAACACAGATAACCACGCTTTACAATAGTGGAGCAGAATGCACAGCACGTCAAAACTTGAAGTGGATGGGCTACAGCAGCAGAGGACCACGGACATACACTCAATGGTCACTTTATTAGGGACAGGAGGTACATAATAAAGTGCTCACAGCATGCATCTGTTTGGTCTCTTTCTGTCCATTTTTATACTGTGTTCTCAATTTGAGTTCTTTCTGATACACTTTATTCTCCTTCTTCATAAACTCTTTAGCCATCCTTGGCAAAATGGATTCCTTTAAGATTCAATGGGCCAAATGATCTCTGGTGACCCATTGGGTCCTACAAAAATCCATTTGGTATTGATATTGGCATTGTTTTATTTTTGTTACGTGTACCAAGAAAAGTTTGTCTTGCACACTGTTCCTACAAATCAAATATTACAGAGTGCATTGATTTAGAAACAGTAACAGTGCAGAATAAAGTGTAAGGGCTACCTTAAGTGAAGTGTAAGTAAAACCATAAAGTGCAAACTCATAATGAGATAGCCTGTGAGGCCAAGGGTCCATTTAGTTCAGATGTGGACTTTTGATTCAGTTTGACTAACATTTTTTTTCCCTTTCAGTTTAAAACCCCGACCACGCAAAGCTTTACAAACTCCTGGTTGACAGAGGCTGACCTTCACCTTCAGAACAGCTGGTTAAAAGTTCAAAAAATAATCAACAAGTTGTGCGTTGCTCTGAACTTTCCGAGCAATGACCCAGAGAAAATTGCACTTCCACTTTATCTTGTGACCCGGCAACAAAAGCTCGCCCAACTCTATGCAGAGTTTAAGACGGAAGAAAGCGCAAACGTGAAAAACATTGCCTGAAAGAAGTTGCCATCAGCACAATTTACATTTATGTTTGTGCTTGGGGTTGGGATAGGGTGGGGTAGTCTATATGTTAATAATATAATTTCCTAAATTTCACTTGAACATAATCCTTACTGATGTTCAAAATGAAATGAAAGCTCTCCGAGACATGGATGTTACACTGGGTTCAATAAAATCACCCTGGTTTTGCCTGTAGATTTTAGCTGTTTACAAGACAGGCCCCCAATGGTTGTGAATTTATTAGGATGGATCTTTACCAATGTGAGGTATAAGTTTATCAAATAGGTGGGCTGGTGACTCCAAATATTCATCTCTTTTAAGCTACACGTCTTTCATATTAAGACTATTTTGTTTCCCCTAACTTTATAGTCTTTATTACCAAGCTAATTGACAATTTGTTATTAAATCTATTTTGGATCAGCATTAATCTAATTTTATTGCTTGTTTTTCTAAACATTATATAATAAAGTCAAGCATCTTTCTGAAGCGAATTATAAACATGTTGTTTGAGGTGTTCCATCTTCTGTGTTTTGGTATTATCGGGTAACTCATTACAAGGAGGTTGCAATATCCCAGAGTGCAGGAATAAATGTTCCACATATAATGGCTGCATCAGCAGTTCCTCTAGCAGACATGGGAGTAGATTAAATGCAGGAGAGGAGAGAAATGAAATATTGCAAATGAAGGTAGAATAATAAACTTTTTTCAGGGTCTGGCCAGGTATAGGTATCGATTATAAAATATGTTTCAATGGCAAACTGCCACCTTCTTCAGGGATGGCAGTTTGTCATCGAAACGTCTGTAATAATCGATACCTGTACCCAGTTGGAAGCCTGAGAAAAGTTTATTCGTCAGGTACAACGGGAAAGCACTAGATCCTTTTTCGAATATAGATTAGCCAAGCATCAGAGGAATGCAAAACTGGGCAAAAACAAAAACCTCAAAATATCTTCCTGTCCTTTAGGCAGTGACACTAACTATCCAACAAAACTGAATGATTTTGATGAAAGCAGTATTTAACCAGAGAGTCTACACAAACCCACAGAAGCAAACAAAACAACATGCTGGGTGAACCATATTACCAACTGAGGCATTATCTGAATCTCCTTACTTTATCCAAACAAAATGAAAGTTAAAAGTAAATGTATTATCAAAGTACATATATGTCACCATATACAACTCTGAGATTCATTTTCTTTTGGGAATATTCAATAAATCTATAGAATAATAACCATAACAGAATCAATGAAAGGCCGCAACAACTTGGGTGTTCAACCAGAGTGCAGAAGACAACAGATGTATGAATGCGAAAAGAAAGAAATAATAATAAATAAACGATAAATATCAAGAACATGAAGGGTAATTCAGCAAAGCAAGATTAGCCTTGGCTGTTGAATATCTTGACAGCAACTGATGTGCCTACTATGTGTTTTCACCCATGTCAAGTTCAGTATTTTGGAAGTTTTATTAGGATGGGTGAGCAGTTTCCCGTGAAATAATAATGCTTCAAACTCTGCTGATAGAAATCTTGTTTCAGAGGCAAAGGACAACTTTGGAAGTTTATTCCAAAAGAAGTTATGTTTTTGTTCTTCTAAAGCCATTCATTTCATAGTGGCCTTAGTTCAGTGTCCATCTGTAGAATTTTCCTTTTATTTACATGACACGTCCCCACAGGAATTATTGAATTAACATGGCCGATAATCTCCTGGAGTTTTCTCTTGTATTTTCAAATTGTTTTCTTTGCTTGTGTACAATGTCCTGGGTATGTTACTCAAAATGGCCTCTGGTTTGTTACAAGTAGGAATGTTTCTTTGTCGGATAAGTGTTTCTCTAGCCGTTGTTTCACTTTAGAATGGCTGATATGGTAATTGTATTCATTTGTTAATCAATGGGGAATGTCATTGTGTCTTGTGATGCTGGGAACTTGGGGGAGGGGTTTTCGCGGGTTTTTTGGGAGAGGCCGAGGAAGACACTGAAGAAGGTGGACGTGTGCTGGACTGCTCGTAAGACCACCGGGGTGGTCCCAGGTGCGATGGCCAGATGGGTCGATTGGTTCGTTGATTGAGCTCCAACAAGTGCACTAAACAGACTGAACTTTGATAAGTGGCGCCTTTTTTTTTCCTTGTGTATATATATTGTATTGCTTACTACTCTTTTTAATTTTAGTAAACTCTTTAAAGTGTATTTCATAACGGTATTTGTTGTGGATTTGATACTGTTGGCGGGCTCGAGGCGTAAACTCGATTCTCACAGCACCTGCGTGTACGGGAGGTGGGTTGGAGAGTGGCTGGATCCCCTTTTTCCCCTAGACATATACCAGCCTGTTGGGTAAGGGTTACATTTGTGGGGGCTCGTCCGGGATGATCAATGTGAAGAGGCGTTCCGATCTTTGAAAAGGGCACTGACCCAGGCCCCGGTGTTGGCTTTTGCCGATCCCCAGAAGCCATATGTGCTGCACACGGATGCCAGCCGAGAGGGTCTCGGGGCTGTTCTGTACCAGGAGCATGGCAAAGCATTGAGGCCGGTAGCCTTTGTCAGCCGAAGCTTGTCGCCATCGGAGAGAAACTATCCCACTCACAAGTTGGAGTTCCTGGCGCTGAAGTGGGCGGTGGTGGACAAGCTGGGCGATTACCTTTACGGAGCCAAGTTTGAGGTGAGAACGGATAACAATCCTCTCACTTATATTTTGACTTCGGCGAAGCTGGATGCCACAGGACATCGGTGGCTGGCGGCATTGTCAGTATATGATTTCAGCCTGAGGTACCGCCCCGGAAGCAAGAATATCGATGCGGATGCATTGTCTCGTCGGGAGCCGGGGGAGGAGGAGAGGGACGAGGAGTGGGAGAGTGTCCCTGCCCCTGGAGTGAAGGCGATGTGTCAGTTTGTTATCACCGTGAAGGCCGAGGGAAGAGGGAGGCTGGAACGAGCCGTGGACCATTTGGGGGTTTTTGACGACGCCATACCCCTAGTTTACTGTGACCTGACCGCTCTGGGGACTAAACAGTTGCCGGAACTGAGTCCGGGGGAAGTGGCAACTGCTCAGCAAAATGACCCGGGCATTGGCACAGTGTGGAGAGCGGTCGAGAAGGGGGATGGGGCGTTGGCTGAGAAGGCGAAACACCCATCCGTGCCTCTGTTGTTGAAGGAGTGGTCTCGGTTGAAGTTAAAGAACAAAATCTTGTACCGGGTAACGACGCCTCCGGACCAACCCCGCTGTTGGCAACTGGTCCTGCCGGAGGAGTATCGCCAGACTGTACTCCAGGCCTTACATGATGATTCTGGACATTTGGGGGTGGAAAAGACATATGGATTACTCAAAGACCGGTTCTACTGGCCCCGGATGAGGGGGGACGTCGAAGAATACTGTAGGGGATGCCGTCGTTGCATCCAGAGGAAGACCCTGCCAGCGTTGGCGGCTCCACTGTCGCACTTGCAGAGTGCGGGACCTCTGGACCTGGTATGTATAGATTTCCTGTCGATTGAGCCTGACACCAGCAACACCGCGAATGTATTAGTCATCACCGATCATTACACTCGCTATGCTCAGGCATTTCCCACCAAGGATCAGAAGGCGACGACAGTGGCGAAGGTGTTATGGGAGAAGTACTTTGTGCATTACGGCCTTCCCAGGCGAATCCATAGTGATCAGGGGCGGGACTTTGAGAGCCGCCTTATCCAGGAATTACTGACTATGCTTGGGGTTGAGAAATCCAGGACTACCCCTTACCACCCACAGGGAGATCCTCAGCCAGAGAGATTCAACAGGACCCTGTTGGATATGCTCGGGACGCTGGAGATTGGGCAGAAAAGCAGGTGGAGTCGTCATATTGGACAATTGGTTCACTGTTACAATTGTACTCGCAATGAGGCTACAGGGTATTCACCCTATTATCTGATGTTTGGGCGGGAAGCGAGGTTGCCCATTGACGTGTGTTTTGGAGGTGGAGTGGATGAATTTCCTGGGAAGTCCCATCTAAAGTACGTGTCCGACATGAAGAGGGAGTTACAGCGGGCGTACGAGTTGGCCGAGGCGGCGGCTACCAAACAAAATCAGCGGAATAAGATGCGGTATGATTGAAAGGTGAAGTTTGTACAATTATTACCGGGCGACCGGGTCCTTTTACGGAATTTGGGACTCCCTGGTAAGCACAAGTTGGCAGATCGATGGGCGGCCAGCCCCTATGTAATAGAGAGCCAGATGCCGAACCTGCCAGTTTACCGGGTGAAACCCGAGGATGGAAAAGGGCCTATCAAGGTACTCCATAGGAATCATCTGCTGCCACTGGGTCAAGCGGTGCAGGTGGATAAGGAGCCCGAGTGGGAGGTTACGCCCAGTACAAGGACTCTGCGAGGGAGCGGAGAACGGGAAGAGCCCGCTGCTGAAGAGCGGGGACGGGTCCCTCACTCGGGAATGGCTACCGATTCAGAGGAGGACGACTCAGATGAGTGGGTCCTGTTCCCATTCGCTGGTGCTCCAGTACCAGGAGAGGAGGCTCCTGGCCCTTCCCATACTGAACTGGGTGAGAGGAGGGAAGGTCTTGAGGGTCAGATGGAGAGGCAGCCTACATTGGTGGGAGAGAGGGTGGAATCTGAGAGTGAGCCGGAGAGATCTCGGGTGAGGGAGGACCCCTGTGAGGAAGGGGGTGCGGGTCTGTCAGGTAGACCTGGGGTGTCCGAGACAGTGGGTTCGCAGGTGACGAGGGAGCCCAGTGGGGCAGAAGGGGTATGGAGATCTCAGAGGATTAGGCGCCCCCCGGAGCGGTTGACATATGTGGTACCAGGAGAACCGAGTGTGATTTCTACTGCTCTGGGTAGTTATGTCATTGCCTTCTGCACCTGGGTTGGGTTTTGTGTGTTGCAAGAAGCTTTGGGGACCTCTAGTAATGCCATGAGGGCATGACATTTGCTGGTGGGGAGAGAATGTACAATGTCCTGGGTATGTTACTCAAAATGGCCTCTGGTTTGTTACAAGTAGGAATGTTTCTTTGTCGGATAAGTGTTTCTCTAGCCGTTGTTTCACTTTAGAATGGCTGATATGGTAATTGTATTCATTTGTTAATCAATGGGGAATGTCATTGTGTCTTGTGATGCTGGGAACTTGGGGGAGGGGTTTTCGCGGGTTTTTTGGGAGAGGCCGAGGAAGACACTGAAGAAGGTGGACGTGTGCTGGACTGCTCGTAAGACCACCGGGGTGGTCCCAGGTTCGATGGCCAGATGGGTCGATTGGTTCGTTGATTGAGCTCCAACGAGTGCACTAAACAGACTGAACTTTGATAAGTGGCGCCTTTTTTTTTCCTTGTGTATATATATTGTATTGCTTACTACTCTTTTTAATTTTAGTAAACTCTTTAAAGTGTATTTCATAACGGTATTTGTTGTGGATTTGATACTGTTGGCGGGCTCGAGGCGTAAACTCGATTCTCACAGCACCTGCGTGTACGGGAGGTGGGTTGGAGAGTTGCTGGATCCCCTTTTTCCCCTAGACATATACCAGCCTGTTGGGTAAGGGTTACATTTGTGTTAGGATCTTTTTGACAATTTTGCATGGTTTTACTGGAAATATACTTCAGAAGAAATCTAAAATACATGATTACTTAGTGATGGGGCAAGTGTGAACCAAATCAAGAAACTTCTTAAACAGGTAGATACCAATTCCTTGAAAATAGCATCATCCATCTACGCACGTTGTCCACAAAGGTCTATTTCCTCCTAATGTCTTGCAAATTGTATAAAATAAGCTTTGAAAACCAAACGACACAGGAGCAAAACTAGGGGCATTCAACCAATTGTCAACCATATTATCATGGCTGATGTATTTATTTATTGAGGTGCAGCACAGAATATGTCCTTCGAACCATGCTGTCCATCAATCCATTGCTTTAATTCTAGCTTAATCACAGGAAAATTTACAATGATCAATTAACCTACTAACCTGTACATCTTTGGAGGGTGGGAGGAAACTGGAGCACCCAGAAGAAACCCACGCAGACCTGGAGAGAACATACAATCTCCTTACTTCTCTCAAGCCCATTATCCATGAGCCTCTGGAAGATCCTCCATATTTTCTGGGCAATAAAGGTCTCTAACCATGCCCTACTCCTTCAGTGTCATTAAAAGGACATACCCACAACCATCAAGGGGAAACGGAGATGGATTGCGCATATGGTGAAAAGAGAGCCAAACTCCATCATCAAGACAGCACTTCATTGAACCCTGAATGGTGGAGAGACCAAAGGCAACTTGGCACTGTGTCGTAAAGGCAGGAATGAGGACACTGAACCACACCTGAGGCATAATGGAGAAAATGGCCAAGGACAGACAAAGATGGAAGATCTTCATTGCTGCCTTAAACACCAACGGCATAAGTAAGTCCAGCCTACTCTCCTGCCTTCTCCCCATACTCTTTGACACCCGTCCTAATCAAGAACCTATCACCCTCTAAATGTACCCCCCATCTTGGTCTACATAGCCATTTCTGACAATGAATTACACAGATTCACCTCCCTTTGGCTAAAGAACTTCCTCCTCCTCTCTGTTAAAAGGACATCCTTGTATTCTTAGGCTGTGCCCTCTGGTCCTAGGCTCTCCCAATAATGGAAGCATCCTCTCCACATCCACTCTAAGCCTTTCAATATTCGAGAGGTTTCAGTGAGTTCACTCCTCATTCTTCCAAACTCCAGTGAGTACAGGCCCAGAGCTGTCAAACAACTCTTCACATATTTAACATTTCATTAAAAATGGATCTTTCATTTCAAATATTTATGCTTAACTGCCTTCCCCGTAACATTTAATCTGACTATATTTACTGCTGTTTAGCCCAGGCTGATCGTTGAATGAGACTATGTTGATCTCTAGCTCATGAAAAGATTATCTATTTGCAGAAGGCAGGAGGAAGTGCCATATCATTGAACCATTTCCCAGCATAGAGTTGATATCCTTAGCAAAGAACAGGTGTAAAGAAAATATGGAATATAGCAGTTAAGGATATATTGGTTCATTCCCATCACACTTAAAATAGATTCAGAGGTGTGATCAGTTTGTTTATACTGTCTTTTTGCTGTAACACATTGGCAGAAAGCCAGAATGACAAGTGTCTTTTGCATTTCCATACCACACAGTAGTGGGGTGGAGACACATCTCTACCAAAAGAGGTGTAAGGCGCCCCTTCCCTCCACTAGCCTGCAGGTCACCCTTGGGCAAGGTCTAGCACCTGCATAGCACTTTCATGTGACCCTGCGTGATCAGGGTCACACGAAGCAATGGGGGTAGGCGGTGGATGGTCTTACAAGCAGCTGGTGCTTATCACAGAGCTGGTTATTGCAACCACTGACGTCAGGCAGACAATCTCTGAAGAGTATTGATAAAAGGCCGAGGTCACCCGTCTTTTAAAGACACTGCCCAGAAGAAGGCAATAACCACTTCTGTCGAAAAATTTTCTAAGAACAATCACAGTCAAAGATCGCCTATGTCATGTGACACAGCACATAATGATGATGATGATGACCATAGTGGTGCACAACTCTGGGACCTTCCAATACAAATGTCATTCAGTCAGTTAATTAACTTCCTCCCCTTACAAGTTTTACCATTTATTTATTTATCTTTAAAGATACAGCATAGTAACAGGTCCTTCCAGCCCAACAGGTTCTGCGCTGCCCAATTACACCCATGTGACTAATTAACCTACTAACTTGTACATCTTCGGAAAGTGAGCACCCCCGGAGTAAACCCATATGGTCATGGGGAGAAAGTACAAACTCTTTACAGGGAGCGGCAGGTATTGAACCCAGGTTCCTTGCTGTTATAGCTTTACACTAACCAATATGCTAATAAATAGAGAAGAGGTGATGAAATATCATCAGACAGTTTGCAAAAGACACTTAAGGAATATTTTATTAACATAACCTGTGAGCAGTTATGCAAACCTCGGTCAATTTCCAAGTCTCCAGTGACGAAGTCTGCACCACAATTAGTTGCAACACACACAAAATGCTGGTGGAACGCAGCAGGCCAAGGCAGCATCTATAGGAAGTACAGTCAATGTTTGGGGCCAAGACCCTTCGTCTGCAGATTTTTTCGTGTTTGTGTTTTTAAAACCACAAGTAGTTGTCAGCTTATTAATCATCCCAGGAGTGTGATCCCCAGCAAGTGAAATCATATTCCAAGTTAGCTTTATTCTCTCTGATCAAGATCAGTCTAGGGTTTGTGCCTTTATTAAACTAGATGCTAGTTTTAAAAAGTGAAGTTAAGAGCAAAGAGGAATTAATTGGATAGCTCAGAAAATCTAGCATATGCCCTTAAATCTCCCAGAGGCGCGGCAAGTTTTTTCAACACTAACTGATTTTTCTCAATTAGGAAGGTCCTGCTGTTGATTGCTGGTCTGCGCTGAGTTATCTGAGTTTGCATTAACTGTACTGCTGAATGCAGCAAGTCAAATCCAGAAATCCCCTAAAGAATGCTGCATACTGTGTCCAGGTTGGGATGTTTAGTCATAAGGTGGGGGTATAAAGCAGATTTGAAGTGGTGTGTGTTTCCAGACAAAAGCATTGATTGGAATTTGGCCTTTCAACTTCAAATGTACGTGCCAGTAGTCTTTAAAGCCTAAAAGGGTAATGGAAGAATTTGAGAAAATTAGACCTTCAAGATCAATTCTATATGGATCACTTCACTAACGTTAAGATCACAAGGTAGTAAAGCCAGGTTCCTGCTAATGTAGGCAAATCTAACAATTGAGAAATAGTGAAAATTTCAAGTTTAACTGCTGGTCTGTACCAAGTTAATTAAACTTGATAGTTAAAGGAAGTTCACATCTAGAATGGGAATAGGTCTTTCAGTTTCAACTAAATTAATTAAACTTGTAATCAAATGCTTATTATAGCACAGTAGCTAAATAATATTGCTCACACAAGGAAATCTGCAGATGCTGGAAATTCAAACAACACACACAAAATGCTAGTGGAACGCAGCAGGCCAGGCAGCATCTATAAGAAGAAGCACTGTTGACGTTTCGAGCCAAGACCCTTCGTCAGGACTAACTGAAAGGGGAGATACTAAGATTTTATTGCTGCCTGCTTTAAAAAAAAATTGACACAAAAATAAATTAATGGGTTGAGTAGAACTACCTTGCCACCTGCTTGTCTGATTTGAGCAAGATACAGAAGTGTCTGCGCTCACAGTGGAAGCACTCTCTCCAGTAACCTTTAAACTATGAAGCTACCCTTGCTTCAAAAACCAATCAAACCACTCACGACTACCACTTTTGCAACAATGTCTCTAACTTATATGGGAAAATTTTTTGAGCATTCCCAGACCCGAAAAATAACCTACCAAATAACACATAAAACCTAAAATAACACTAACATATAGTAAAAGCAGGAATGATATGATAAATACACAACCTATATGAAGAAGAAATAATGTATGTGCAGTGTAGTTTCACTTACCAGAATTGAAAAGACAGCGAACACACTGATGATGGTGTGTTAGGCTGAGTCGTCAGAGGTTAGGGTAGTGGGAGGTACAGGAGACTGGGGTGTCATTTCATCATCATCTGAATCCATCAGGGCAGGCAGGTCACTAACGTCTACACCTTCTATGTCTGCCTGCCGCGATGTTGAAGGTCCAGGTTCGTCGTCTGCTGTGGCTGATATGGAAGGCTTGAAATATGACGGTATGCTTGACTGCTTGGCCTCAGGGCATTTTTCTATCATACAGTTCTTTACAAGCACTCAAAACATCCTGCAAACCTGCCCTAAACCTATGTGTCCTTTCAAAATTAAAGTCATACTTTCCTGCATCATTGCAGCACTGTCAATCTTAGTGAAAATCTCACACAAGTGCTTCACATTCAGTTCCTGGATGACTTCACTTTCAGGCCATTCGCTATTGCGTTCGGTTTCGATCTGTATCCTTTCCTCCTGCAATTGCATCAGCTCTTCATCTGTCAGTTCTTCTGGGAACTTTTCAGCAGCTTCAGTAACAGCCGAAGCACTCTCTCCAGTCAACGTTAAGCTATGAAGCTACCCTCGCCCCAAAAACCAATCAAACCACCCATGACTACCTTTAAATTCCACTTCCGCAACACTATCGTCCAGTGCTTTCTGTTTCAGCTTATTAAAAAGACTGACTGATTTCTCCTTAAGTATAAGATGCTTTGTACACCCATCAATCCACTCAAGCAATAGACTTTCCATTTTATCCATTACTGGATGCCAACTAAAAGAGACCACTTTGCTACTAGCAGAACCAATAGTAACATCAGCAGCTTTCAAGATTCTTTCTCACTGCGTGTAGTGCAAATGGTGGACGCAGGCAAGTTCAACACATACACAATGTCCTTATTTCATTCACCATGATCGAAACGCTTAATTATATCCAGTTTTATGCTAAGCGTAACACCCTTATGAGCTCTCTTAGGCTTTTCCAATACCTTAAGGCTCTTCTTGTTAACGGATGCACAAAATAAATTGAGATAAAGCACAGATGCTCACAGACACGTGTTTAATGGTGATGCTGAGTGTAGTTCCTGGGGGAGGAGCTTGGCAGAGCTGCCTTTTCTCATAAAAGCAAAAATCCTCTTCGGTTAGCGAAAACAGGGTACTAATGTAGGTCTTTCGTAAAAGCGAAGTGGCGTAAAGTGAACTTTCACAAAGCGGGGGATACCTGCTACGAGAGATCTTTGCTGAGGTGGTCACACCCAGTGCAGGCTTCAAACAATAGATTGGTGAAGACTAGGAGAAGTAAGCATTCAGTGCAGGATTCCCCTGTGGCATTCCCCTCAGCAACATGTATATCCTGTTGGTTACTGCTGGGGGCTGGCAGCAGCCAGGCCAGTGGCACTGCGGCCAGCAAGGTAGGATAAAGTCAGGTAGACCGATACTGACAAGAGACACAATAGTTAGAGTAAGGAGATTCTGTGGCCACAAAAGAGATGGCAGGGTGGTGTGTTGCCGCTCAGGTACTAGGGTCAAGGATGTCTCAGTGTGGCCGCACAATATTCCCAAGAGGGAGGGTGAGCATCCAGAGGTTGGACATTGGCACCAATGACATACAGTAGGTAGAAAGGGGGAAGAGGTCCTGTGCAGTGATTATAGGGAGTTCAGGAAGAAACTGAAGAGCAAGACCTCCAAAGTAGTAATCTGTAGATTACACACAGTGCCATGTGCTAGTCAGGGCAGGAGCAGGATGATAGTACAGATGAATGAGTAGGTGAGGAACTGGTGCAGGGGACATGATTTTCAAATTTCTGTATGATTGGGATCTTTTCTGGGAAGATATGACCTGTACAAAAAGGATAGGTTATAACTGAACCCAAGAAAGATCAATATCCTTACGAACAGGTTTGCTAGAGCTGCTGGGGAGGGTTTAAACTAATTTGGCAGGGAGACAGGAATCGGACTAATAGAGCTAAGAATGGGGCAGTTGGTAAATGCAGTGTAGTGATACCATGAGGAAGGAGAGGCAAGATAAGGCAAAATTGTAGTAAATGGGATGAGCTGGTGTAACATTGGGCAAAAACAAAAAGAGTGATGAATACGGGTCTGAAGGTGTTATATTTGATACACATAGTAATAAGGTAGATGATCTTGTGCCAATTAGAGATTAGCAAGTATGACATTTTGGGCATCACTGAGCTGTGGCTGATGGAAGATCATATTGTGCTGGGTCCCTAAAGATTAACTGAGTCGATTTCTAGCGGACTAGGATATAGGAGCGCGGATATTCTGCTTTGGCTTTGTAAGGCATTGGTAGTCCATACAGAGTGCTATAAGCAGTTTTGGGACTTGTCCAAGATGTGCTGGCATTGGAGAGGGTCCAGTCAAGAGTGATTTCGGGAATTAAAGTTCTCGATGGCTCCGCACCTGTACTCAGCGGAGTTTAGAGGAATGGAGGTGGGGGAGGGCTCTCATTAAAGCTCATCGTATATTGATAGTTTCAATGAGATTTTCTCAGTTGCTTTTCTTGTGATCACAAGACCTGGTTGGACATTGGTGATGTGGAATGCTGCAAGCACAACTTATTGGTTTATTGCAAATAGCAGGGGTGCTGCATATCCTCAGCTGCAGTGAGGACTAAGTCTCAAGCCACAACGTGACCTGCTTGCAGCTGCCCAGGGGAAGGCATCTGAGTTGGGCGCTCCACCAGAGTGCCAGAGAAGGCACGGCAGGGCTTCTGTGCTGGAGTCTGTGTTGCCACCCCAACCCCTCCATGTTCTCTCGGTAGAAGACAAGCTGTATGGTGTTCAACTGCAGATTGCTACAACTTTCAGGTACTGAAGAGTATATTTTAAGAATAGTACTTTACTGCTATTTTGTGTGTTTGCTAATTTTATATACACTTCGTTGTGTTGGCACACGGCCAAATGGTTAAAGCAACCGTCTAGTGATCTGAAGGTCACTAGTTTGAGCCTTGGCTGAGGCTGCATGTGCCCTTGAGCAAGGCACAACCACATAATGCTCTGCGACGACACCGGTGCCAAACTATATGGGTCCTAACACCCTTCCCTTGGACAACAGGGGAGATTTGCAGCTTGGGCAACTGCCGGTCTTTCATATAAAAAACCCTGCCTAGGCTTGCGCCCTGGGAACTTTCCAAGGCACAAATCTATGGTCTATCGAGACTAAGAGAGGCCTACATACACTTTGTGCTGTGTATGACTATGGTACTGTGCTTTTTTGTTTGGCTGTATTCATGTATAGTTGAATGATAATTAAACCTGAACTGGAAATACTGAAAAGCCTCGATGAGTGGATGTTTCTAGAGTGGGGAAGTCCAAGACCAGAAAGCACAGCCTCAGGAGAGGGAGATCCTTTCAGAACAGGGAGGAGGAGTTTTTTTAGCCAGAGGCTGGTGAAACTGTGGAATTCATTGCCACAGATGGTTGTGGATGCCAAGTCAAGGGGGAAATTTAAAGCAGAGATTGACAGGTTCTTTATTAGTCAGGGTATCAAAGATTATGGAAAAAAGGTAGAAGAATAGGATTGAGAGAGATAATAAATCAGCTATGATGTAATGGTGGGCCAGACTCTATTGACTGAACAGCCCAATTCTACTCCTATGCCTTATGGAAGTATTGTGTATCAAGTAGTTGTTTTTTTTTCTTTCAGTACATTGAAATGTAACTGATTTAACTATGAAAAATAATGATATGCTTTATGATGCTTCTGTTTGCAACATCCTATTAATTGCTCCCTTTCACCACTTCCTCCACCACACCCCTGCCTTAAAAAAAAAATGGCATGAGGTTACTATAATTAACTGTGTTGCCAGAAATTGTGCTTTGGACTGGTGAGCTTTCTATCCATTATCCTGGGAAGAGAAGAAAGGGTGTGATGAGCAATGATTCACTCCTCTGATTTGATAAATATCTATTTAATAGAGCAGGCTCACAGAGACCTTTGCAGATAGACAGTTATCAGGATTATTAGAAATATTTAACCAGGCTGTATACATCACCTCAAATGTTACCACAGTGCATCCTTCAAGGTATGTAAATGTCTCAATTTCCACCAAAACATAGAACACAAATCAGGTCAAAAAAGAAAGAAATATGAATGGTTAACAAAAAAAGTTACCCTACAAATAATCAAACAATAATCCTAAAATTTGGCAGTAACATGAATTTGACCAAAAACATTATTTCAAATTAAACTTGACCATGTAAGAACTCTCCCTCTCCCATCACCCTTACTAATGAATTCAGTGTCCACTTTATAATTAAAGGCTATCAAAGGTTTATTATCTAATCAGGTTTGAGGAACCAGTGTTCCTTCAGGACCCTCCCCCTCCATCTTTTTAAACTTTTGCTTCAACATTCATCACTTAGTAATTGCACTGACATATTAGCATTTTAATTATAACTGAAGGCAGTTTTAACTAACTTTCAGGGAAAACTTCCTACCCAGTTGGTTATATCCGCTAAACCAATGATATTGTACTCTCCAAGTTAAGCTTCATATTGCCATAAACTTGAAAGTGTGAGGATAGGGAGAAAAATTTTTTTATTTGTTGGCAAATATTTCAGTGTATGGTTCCAATTTAACAACATTAGTACGGAGTACTAATGCTAAATTTTCGACTTCTACACGAGCGCAAATAGATTTTTATGAAGGTTTCAGGTTAAAAATGTACCCACAATTAAATTAATATATTTCTAAAGTACAATATCAAACAAAATTTATAGTATATCACTCATTTAAAAACACAAAATAACAGAACTGTTATTTGTCACTTGTCATTTCTTGAAATGCCTCCACAAAGTCATATTAAATTACATATAAAAAAACTATGTTCATATTACAATCTGATATATGTGCAGTACACTACAGGGCGAACAGAATCAGTGTAGCAGAGCATTGAAGTCTTTTCCATTTTTAAGAGGAATTTTCAAAGGTTCAGTAGGTCTGATGTGGGGAAAATCCAGTCTGCACAAACAGTCAGTGCTGCTTTAAGTGCAGTCCTTCATAGTCATCAGTCTTACCATTCTCAGAAAATATCCTCTCAAATACCTGCAAGATAAAAAAAAAAATTAGGATTCTCCACTTGACAGTTTGGCATGCAAGCTTATACAACCAACTGCATGTCAACATACAAAAGTACAAAAATTATATAGATACATTACTCGTCAATGCTACCTTCCAGTGTTTATAGGACATAGAATAGTACAGCACAGTACAGGCCCTTCAGCCCACAATGTTGTGCTGACCCGTAAACCATGCCGCCCATATAACCCCCCACCTTAAATTCCTCCATATACCTGTCTAGTAGTCTCTTAAATTTCACTAGTGTATCTGCCTCCACCACTGACTCAGGCATTCCATGCACAAACCACTCTGAGTAAAAAAAACCTTCCTCTAATATCCCCCTTGAACTACCCACCCCTTACCTTACCATGTCCTCTTGTATTGAGCAGTGGTGCCCTGGGGAAGAGGAGTTGGCTGTCCAACCTATCTATTCCTCTTAATATCTTGTACACCTCTATCATGTCTCCTCTCATCCTCCTCCTCTCCGAACAGTAAAGCCCTAACTCCCTTAACCTCTGATCATAATGCCTACTCTCTAAACCAGGCAGCATCCTGGTAAATCTCCTCTGTACCCTTTCCAATGCTTCCATATCCTTCCTATAGTGAGGCGACCAGAACTGGACAGAGTACTCCAAGTGTGGACTAACCAGAGCTTTATAGAGCTGCATCATTATAGAGTTTGCTCGGTGGAAGACAAGTTAGATGCATTAATCTACAGACTGCTGAGAACTGCTTGTTCTTGCCCATACAACTACGCACTATCTATTTACATGGCACGTCAGTCAGGGACTTGAGCTACATATATTTTTGTATGACTGAATGGTTACTATTATGCCTATGCTATACTGCCTTGTTCTGCGTATGATTGTTGGCACAGCGTTTTGCACTTAGCTCTGGAGGAACACTTTTATTTGGCTGAATTTGTGTATTCATGAATGGTTGAATATTAATTAAACTTGAATTACACATTTCCATTAAATAAGGTACAAAGAATGTGATTATTCATTCATATTGATCACATCACATACAAATCAAATGACATTTGAGCTCATCTGGTAAACACACCTTTTGGTTTGAAGCTGTAAGGATCAACACAAGATATAATCCTCATTCAGTCTGATTCATAAGTCTGCTTTTGATACACTCAAAAACCTGTGCTAAGTCATTACAAACTTCTATGCTAATCCAAAAGCCAAATACTGCAGATGATGAATACCCAAAAGTGAAACGGTAAATGCTGAAAATCCAGAACTAAAAAAAAAATTATGGGAATACGCAGCAGATCAGAACAAACCTGTGGGAAAGAAACAGTAAATTTTTCAGGCTGAAGACCCATTATTAGAACCGAGGTCTGACCCCCTATTTCCCAAATGCTTTTTATTCTTTATCCGGAACATGTTCCTATATCTAAGAATAACAAAAGTAAATACATATTTCAAAGCTGTTATATGTTGCGAAGAAAATTGAGGAAAACTAAAATTATAAATAAAACACTCCTAAGGAATGTCTAGTAACTGGATTACAAGAAGAAAACCATAAGGCACAGGCACAGAATTAGACCACTCAGCCTATCGAGTCTGCTCTGCCAACTATCATGGCTGATTTATTATCCCTTTCAACCCCATTCCCCTGCCTTCTCCTAGTAACCTTGGACACCGTTACTAATCAAGAAGCCTTCAACCTCACTTTAAGTATATCCAATGACTTGGCCTCCACAGCTATCTGTGGCAATGACTTCCACAGATTCTCCACCCTCTGACTAAAGAAACTTACTCAAATATACTTGAGGAAGATGTTTCTGAAAGAATCACTCACGGAAAAGCCTTGCCAATGCTGGAGATTTAGCTAAGACCGATGAAGTGGGATTGAATCCATGTGTACATTGAGCTTCATTTCATTGTCGAGAATCTGCACAAGTTGCTGCATGGATGGAAGATGGCCAGATTCTAGCTTGGACCACACTGGAACATCTGAAAATTAAAATAAAATGTAATTACCCAACACTTTGGACAGGGTGTTAGGAAGTACAATTTCAGAAATGTCAGCAACAATTTCTAATTAATGCCAAACAGAACAAAGAACTCCAATAGCCAAAATAATCCTTTAAACAAAGAAATGATAAAATAATAAATAAGTTTCACTAAATTTATTTCAAGTAACTGAATTGGAGGACTACATTATGTTAAACTACAAAAGTAATGAACAATAACAATTCAGACAGGAAGCATTTACTAGGGGTTTGGATCCACTATCACTTGATATATACTAGTTCAAATAATTCGGCATTCATTATGCAACAAAGCAAGTCTCAGCAAAAATTAATGTAGTTGAATACATACAATATTCATAACACATTAAAAAGCATAATACAATGAGTGGCCACTTTATTTAGTACTTCCTGTACCTAATAAGGTGGCCATTGAATGTATGTCCGTGGTCTTCTGCTGCTGTAGTCTATCTACTTCAAGGTTTTGATGTATTGTGCGTTCAGAGATGTTCCTCTGCACACCACTGTTGTAAAGTGTGGTTATGAGTTAGTGTCACCTTCCTATCAGTTTGAACCAGTCTGGCCATTCTCCTCTGACCTCTCTCATTTACAAGGCGTTTTTGAACAAAAAACTGCCGCTTACTGAATGATTTTTGTTTTTCACACCATTCTCGGTAAGCTCTAGAGAGTGTTGGGCATGAAAATCCCAAGTTATTAGAAGTTTCTGAGATACTCAAACAACCTCGCCTGGCACCAACAATCACTCCATGGTCAAAATCACTTGGGTCACATTTCTTCCACATTCTGATATTTTGTCTGAACAAACAAACCTTTTTTATGCACTGAGTTTCTGCCACATGATTAGCTGATTAGATATTTGCATTAACAAGTATACTGATGTACCTAATAAAGTGGCCACTAAATGTATAGGCAATAAAACTGATATTTACTTGATCTATGGGTCTTTCTCCTCTGATCTCTCATTAATGAGGTTTTTTGCCCACAGAAATGCCACTAATTGGATGTTCTTCCCCCAGACCATTCTTTGTAAAATCGAGACTGTTTTGTGTGAAAATCCCAGATCACAAATTTCTGAGATACTCAAGCCACCAACAATCAAAGTCACTTAAATCATACTTCTTTCTCCATTCTGATGTTTGGTCTGAAACATGTCTGCAAGCTTTTATGCATTCAGTTGCTGCCACAGGATTGGGTGATTAGATATTTGCATAACAAGGTGTACATAATAAAGTGGCCACTGTGTGTATTCTTCCAATCAGGACAGTGGAAACTTGGAAGGGGAAAAGAACAGTATGGGGATAATGGCCTGGAACTTGCTGCCAATGAAGTAAAGAAAATGCAACTGATCAAAGATTTCAAAAGGAAACTAAATTATGCATTTGAAGGAAATTAACTCAGCAGAACAAAGTGGATAAAGAAGGGAATGAGTTTGATTTAATTACCCCAGGGAGAACCAGCACAGACTCAATGAGCTGGATGTCTTCTTGAGTGTTATTATGTCTATGAATATACACGAGATTTGCAAATCACAAATTGTAAAAGGGTTATTAAGATGAAACAAAGAATAGGAAGAATGAATTGAAAACAGAGAGCTAACATTAATTCTTTGGGAACCACTTATGATACTGTATCTAAATCCACCCACTTCATTCTGTTCAAATGATTAAAAGAAAAAGCCAATTGAACAAAAAAGTAAAACTCCTTTAGAACAGGTCAAAATTCTGCTCGAAAATTCCAATTGTTTTGCTCCTCTCCATCTCCACTACCAAAACCAGTCCTAGAACTTAAAATACAAATCAAAAAATATTTGATCTATTAGTGATTCCTACAATTCTAAGCTGTGTAAATGTTGGCCTATTTCACAGGCCTTGTTCATAGATGGTCTGCAATTATGAATGATTTCTTGGCATTTGTTTTACTTTAAATGAGAGCTCAAACACAATTGTAGTCAACAAAGGGAGAGTCAATCTCGTGACTTACCATTTAATGTAATCTCAAATGCACCAGTGGACATACACTGATTTTCAATCATGTTACTAAGGAAGAACACCATCATGCATGCATAGATCTAAGTAAGAAAATAAAACTGCAGTCAGTCTTAGTGCAATGGTCTAATTACTTCATTTCCCCCATACAAGCATCTCAGTAACACCTTTCATCATCAATGGATAAAGCTCAAACTGAGTCAGGTTTAAAATAGATTAACAATGCAGCTAATGGTGATTTCTTAGGTTGAATAATAAAATACAAATCAAGATATGAATTGTATTAGCAAACGACCAGTAAGAAAGGTCAAAAAGCTTGTAAAGTGATCTGGACCCGCTGGGGAAAAACGTCTAACAAGTGGCAGATGGAATTTAATGCAGAAGTGTGAGGTGTTGCACTTTGGCAGGACAAATCAAAGCAAGACTTACACAGTGAACAGTAAGGCACAGTAGTGTGGTAGAGCAAAAGGACCTGGAAATACAGGTCCACAATTCCTTGAAAGTGGCACAGGTAGATAATGTTGTAAATACAGCTTTTGCACATCAGCCTTTGCGAATTAGGGTATTGAATACAGCAGCTGGCATGTTACGCTGAAGTTCTATAAGACATTGGTGAGCTTTCTGGAGTATTATGTGCAGTTCTGGTCACCTATCTATCAATAAGATTGAAAGAGTGCAGAGAAAATGTACTGTATAGGAATGTTATCAGTTATAGCACCCGAGTTATAGGGAAAGGCGAGTAGGTTAGGACTATAATCCCTGGAGTGAAGACTGAGGGAGAATCTTATAGAAATATACAAAATTATGAGGAATATTGATAGGGTGAACGCATGCATTCTTTTTCTCCTCAGGTTGAGTGGGACTAGAACCAGAGGTCAGACGCTTAGGGTTAAAGGTAAAATATTTAAGGAGAATCTAAGGAGGAATATTTTCACTCACAGAGTGGTGCGAGTGTGGAATGATCTGCCAGCACAAGAGGTAGATACAGGTTCAACTGCAACATACTAGAGAAATTTGAATAGATACACAAATGAAAGGTCTAAAGGGCTATAGTCTGGGGCAGGTACCGCTAATGGGACTAGATAGAAGACTATCCCAAGGAGGCTATTTCTGTGCTGTAGTGCACTATGATTCTAGGAACACAAATTTAAAATCCGCATGTTTTGCACTCCAGCAACATTTCTCCAAATTATATTTATTTTGTAGTGTCATGTTTTGATTAAGATTATTGTTAATTGTGAAGCAGCATAGTGTGCACCTGAGTACCTCCTTTAGGTACGCTATTTTAATGTGATCAAAATAAACAAGTGCTGTGCAACTGACGACAACTGGGAATTATCCATTGTGCACTTCTGTAGTTTCTTAAAAATATAACTTGTATATGAAGATAGTGTTGGAAGGAAAACAGGATATCCAATGAACCAGTTGATTAGATCAATGCACAGCAGACCCACACAATATACACTGAATTTAGCTTAGGAAATGGTGCAAGTAATATTGCAGAGCAAGAAAAGAACTGCCACATCACAGCCAGTTGATTTATTGATAAAGTGAAATTTAAGAAGGCTTTGAAGAATTTGGGATGGGTATACTACAGATATGAGAAAACTTACAATCTTCTACTTGCATAGGGCAAAATCAGAAAATGTTTGCTGCACTAATGAGTTAAAATTAACTGCTGTACTTTCTTACCAGAGTAGATATGCTGATGGATGCTACCGATGACATTAACCAGGCATAGAGAAACCAGCTCTGGTTCCTGTTGCTGTTCGTTTGAGGAAAAAGAATATCTGCAAGTCCCATGCTTGGCCACAATGTTATCTCTCAATGGGCAGGGAGCTCTCTACCATTATTGTTTAGTCTTACACCTGCAGAGGGGCAATTTGAGCACTGAAGGGACACTGATAAATATATTGTGATATCAGCAGGTGCTGACTGTGATGGGAAGATGGGAAAGAAAAATGGCAAGAATCTCAAGTGCAATACTTGGGAAAATAGTTGTGCATCAAAACCAAGAGTAGAATTCTATTACAAAACCATCCCATAAACACACATGTTCATGACTGTTTAAAAATAAATAAATTAAATGTTCAAAAACAATCTGAGTGCCATCTAAAATACCCTTCTACATACCCTGTGCTCCAATTTAATGAGTCTTGGAAAATGAACAAACAATTGTGACTTACAGCAAGCAAGTGGTTTCATTTCTTTAAAAATCTAATCATTTTATGTCAAAGGAAACCTTATAGCCTGCTCATGCTTTTAGGAGGAACAGACAGAAACATTATTAACCACTGATTGTAAATGCAAACAAAATTCCAGCTAATGCTTGCAAGTTAGAAACTCAATGTTAATGTAATCATAAAGTGCTGGAGGAACTCAGCAGGCCAGGCAACACCTATGGAAAAGAGTGCAGTCGATATCTCGGGCCAAAACCCTTCAGGAGAACTGGAGAAAAAAGATGAGGAGTAGGGTTGAAATGTGGGGGTGGGGGGGGGGGATGTGAGAAGAGAGAGAGAAACACAAGGTGATAGGTGAAACCGGGATGGGGAGGGGTGAAGTAAAGAGCTGGGAAGTTGATTGGTGAAAGAGATACAAGGCTGGAGACGAGGACAGAAGGCCATGGAAAAAAAGGAAATGGGGGAGGAGCACCAGAGGGAGACGATGGGCAGGCTGAGAGAGAAGGTGAGAGAGGGAAAAGGGGAATGGTGGGGGGAGGGGGGGGCATTACCGGAAATTTGAGAAATTGATGTTCATACCAACAGGCTGAAGGCTACCCAGATGAAAAACCTAAACACAAATTACACTGCAGGTGCTGGGGTCAAATCAACACGTACAACAAGCTGGAGGAACTCAGCAGGTCGGGCAGCATCTGTGGAAATGAGCAATCAACTTTTCAGGCCGAGATCCTTCGTCAGGACTGAAAAGGGAGGGGGCAGGGGCCCTATAAAGAAGGTGGGGAGAGGGTGGAAAGGAGAAGGCTGGTAGGTGCCAGGTGGAAAACCAGTAAGAGGAAAGATCAAGGGGTGGGGGAGAGGAAGTAGGGAGGGGATAAGCAGGAAAGATGAAGAAGGAATGTAACGGGAAAGCACTATGGGTAGTAGAAGGTGGAATCATGAGAGAGGTGAAAGGCAGCTGGAGGAGGAGACAGAGTGAAACTGGGATGGGAGAAGGGAGGGGGAGGGAATTACCAGAAGCTGGAGAACTCAATGTTCCTGCCAAGGGACTGGAGACTACCCAGGCAGTATATGAGATGTTGCTCCTCCAACCTGAGTTTGGCCTCATCATGGCAGTAGGGGAATGTGAAGCAGAGTTGAAGTGGGAGGAAACCGGGAGATCCTGTCTGTTGTGGCGGACAGAGCGGAGGTATTCGACGAAGAGGTCCCCCAATCTGCGTCAGGTCTCGCTGATGTAGAGGAGGCCACAACGGGAGCTCCGGATGCAATAGATGACCCCAACAGACTCACAAGTGTTGCCTCACCTGGAAGAACTGTTTGGGGCCCTGAATGGTGGTAAGAGAGGAGGTGTAGGGACAGATGAAATACCTTATCTCCTCGCCTGCCCATTGCCTGTATCTGGTGCTCCTCCCCCCCCCCCCCCGCCCCCTTGCCTTTCTTCCATGACCTTCTGTCCTCTCCTATTACACTCCCCCTTCCCCATATCTCTATCACCAATCAACTTCACCCTCCCCCAACCTTTTAACTTTACTCATCCTTTTTTCTTCCAGTCCTGCTACGGGGTCTCAGCACGAAACATCGACTGTACTCTTTTCCGTAGATGTTGCTTGGCATGCTGAGTTCCTCCAGCATTTTGTGTGTCACTTTGATTTCCAGCATCTGCAGATTTTCTCATTTGTTAATGTAATCAATTGCCAAAGCAGCTCATTTCACTTGGGGTTAATTCACAAATCGGACTGTACTCTAGTTATGAAATATAACAGCATTACATTTCCAACAGGATGAAACTGCAGAGAAGTTTCTCAATTGTTTTTGGTATGTTTGCTGAGATTTCAGGTTTAGATCTAAGGACTCAATTTTAGTTCAGAATGTTATTGTTCACTTCAATTGTTTGCAAGATTTGTGTTTTCTCCCCCTTTCTCTCGAGTATCAGGTGTTGGTCTTTTATTTTTATTTGTATTCTTTTTTACTTTAATTGGTTTATTTTATATTTCCTGCTTTGTGGCTACCTGTACACAAACAAATCTCAAGGTTGTACCATTTACACATTCTTCAATAATAAATGTTCTTGAATCTTAAAACAATTGAGATGACAAAATTGAAGAACACACTGTGGATTTCTATTACAGTTATACAGAACCTTAGTGGGATTGCTCCTGAATTATTGTGTATAGTGTTGGTCTCCTTAACCGACAATGCAAGTTTAGAATGACAAGTTTGCCATATGAGAAAATGTTGATTAGACTGGGACAGTACTGTCTGGAGTTTTGAAGAATGACAGGACATCCCATCAAAACCTATTATTTCAGGAAAACTATACCCACTCTCCAACATACCCAACTGGGTTGACAGTCTTGGACTGTCAGTTGTTATTAAGATATATAGACTGTTTAGAACTGAAACAAGGAGAAATTTCTTCAAGCAGAGGAGGGTGACGAACCTTGGAATTATTTACCCCATATGGTTATGGAGTGTCAATTTGTTCCAGAAGATAATCAAAAGTATATCGAAATAAGGATGGAAAACAGCGATGAGACAGAAGATTAGCCTATAATTGTTAAGTATGGGGGAACTACCTTTTTAAAACAGGCTGGCCTACTCCTATTTCTTGTTATGTTCACATGGAAAAACAAATCAAACATTTAGTCATAGAGTACTACAGCACAGAAGAGGCCCTTTAGCATCTGGAGCAAAACTACTGAACTATATGAACAAATATACAACTCTCATCCACAGGGAATATCAACTGCTGATTACATGAATTTATGTCAATTAACTTTAGACACTAGGTGGTCTTGAGGATAAATAAATATAAAATGACACCCTATGTCAATTTGTGTATGATATTTTCAAACATTTAGAACACAAGTAGCGAAAAGCAATTTTGAAAACTGAGTAATATGCAAGTTCCTTTGTGAATTTTAAAAACATGTTGCACAATGTATTCTTCCTGGAATAAAGATAGTGACCTTGTTCTGCTGACTCCAATGCCAGATACTAGGTGCTTCCATGCCCAAACTAGGAAAGGGATCTTTACCGACTATAATTAGTCCTATTAAGACCAGCTTGAAGACTGACAGAAAGGATGCTACGTGTCTGTAAAATGAAAGCAGAAAACAGAAGTTAAGTACAACCACACTGATAGCCATTAAACCAACACAAAATTACTTGACCAGAACAGAAGAAAAAAACATTTCCTCTATGTCAATTAAACAGGAAAGTTAAGAAACAATGGTTATTGCTTCATCGCTCCAGGTTTGGCTCAGAGCTGACATTCACACATTGGAATCAAAGACGAGATGCTAAACTCTACTTTAGAACTCAAGCACATCAACACTAAAGTACAGCGATGAAGTGCTACATTTCCAATAATGCAATGTTTTAGACAAATGACTGATTTTCCCCTCAGCACCATTTTCAGAGGCACATAATACTCCCAGGGTCCAGGGCAACACCCTTTACACATCAACAAATCCAAATGTGAAATTGGTGCATTATACTCTCCTACCTTAAAGTAAACACTGAAGGAAATTAAAGTATTTGAAGGTCAGTCCTATAATGCTTAGCATCAATAAGCTTATACTTATTTTTATTGTGCACATTTATTAACACAATAATCAAAGCCTGACAAATAAATTGTAAAACTCACACAAGCTCAAACATTTTATTTTTTTTTACTTAGTGGGACACAGTGTGGAATAGGCTCTTCTGGCCCTTTGAGTCGTGCCACCCAACCTCTGTTTTAAACCTTGCCTGATCAAAGGACAACTTACAATGACCAATTAACTTAATAATCGGTATGTCTTTGGACAGTGGGAGAAAACCCATGCATTCCATGAGGAGAGTGTACAGACTCTTTACAGATAATACTGGAATTGAACTCCAAAACCCTAACTTTAACCAAATTTGCACTAAATTGTCTGGCACTTTTGAATTTGTTACCACCCACAAGGAAAACCTCTCTGGAAAATACCTTGAGGCCCATGACAGGTCAGATTAATGAAATTAATATCAGACTTTTAATAGTAAAAGTAATTTATTTCAAAATTTAAAATATTAATTAAAATAGCATCATTTTAATGCCCCACAGTGAATTAAAGTACATACATTTAAAAAGAAACCCTATAGTTATTGCCAAAGATATATTTGCAATGCTGCAAAGATTTGGATATTTAAACAAGGCCAAAATGTTCTATTCAAATCCAAACTAAGCACACATTTAATCAACCATTAAACAACTCACCTGTAGATAGGTTGTGGAAGGTAATTTTCTCCTTCAATACGGATGTCGGGATATCGCTGGCTTATAACCCGCGTATACTCCTCAAACACCCTTCTGTATCCTCAGGAGATACTAATTGTGAAAGAGAAATTCAATTAGCTGTATAGACCAAACTTGCTGCCTCAACAAGACACTGAAGCATAACTGAAGATTTCTAAGGATCTCACAGCAATTTACTACTAAATGTTTTATAAATAATGACTTCACTAATGGAGAAAAATGTGGTTAGCAAAGGATAAAATCAGAGTAGTGGAAAGGATAGTGACTCAGAAAGCAAGATAATGAAATTAATTTGAGTGGAGGAAAAAGGTGATAAAGAAAGCCTAGACCACCCAAACAGTGATACCATGGAAGTTCAAATTCCAAAGTAAATTTACTATCACAGAATATATTCCATATACATCCTTCAGATTGATCTTCTTGCAGGCACCCACAAAACAAACACGATGGAATCAATGAAAATACAAGAGGTTCTGTAGATGCTGCAAATATAGAGCAACACACATAGAATGCTTTTCTAAATGAAGGGCCTCAGCCTGAAAGGTCAACTATTTATTCATTTCCATAAATGCTGCCTGACTTGCTGAGAATCCACATACAAAGAAACATTCAACATGTGAAAAAAAGAACAAATTGTGTATATAAAAATAAACAAATACATGGAACTTTGAGGATGAATTCTTGGAAAGTGTACAGGATTTATTTATACTGGGACAGTGAAGAGCTAACTACAGACCATTATTTGAACCAGTTAGACAATAACTTTGTTCATTGGAGCTCTTTTAACATGATACCTTCATTAAGATGAAAAGCAAAGCAGTTTAAAACTGCAAGATCCCAAATTTAAAGTAATGAAACTATAAAGGTGTGAGGAAGGAGTTGAGTATGATACATTGAGAGCTTCACTGGTGGATAGGCTGTAGTGAACATTTAAGGAATTAATTAAGAATAGCAAAATTTGTAACAAAATAAATTAAGAATAGTATTAGGTCCATAGAGTGATAAAAAATTGCAAGAAAAAAAACAACTGAATTACTAATGGTTTAAAATTCAACACAAAGGAACTAAGAGCCTTACAGCAAAAGCAGCATTAATAGGAACATGAAAGCAGTCTGTAAAACAAAAAGGAAAAAAGATTAGTTAAGATAAACAGGATTACTTAAAGTGGGCTACAAAGAATCAGCAGTGTCATAATATAGATATGTTGGTATTCTTTTCATAGAAAGCAGAATTATCATTAATGTCAAGCAAGGACATAAAGGAATTAGTAAAACTGCTGAAAAATTTTGAGACTGAGATCCAGCTTGATAATTTGCATTCCCAAGTATTAAAAAGAGGTGCTCTTCACAGTTCCCGCAGACTCTCACAGAAAATAACCAAATTCAGGGAAATCATAAAAACACAAAAATGCTGGCAGAACTCAGCAGGCCAGACAGCATCTATGGGAGGAGGTAGTGACGATGTTTCGGGCCGAAACCCTTCATCAGGAGTAACCCTGTCTGGCCTGCTGAGTTCTCTCGTGTTGCCTTCAGGGAAATCATGTTTAGTAAACCTATTTGCATCCCGTGAGCAAATAACTAGAACACTACAGTGAGAAATAGTGGATCTATTTGGATTTTATACAAAGTATGGGAAATACAGTTTCTTTATTCCTAGTTTATTGCAAAAACATATACATAGAATTTTGCATCACAAGTGAGATACCATAAGACTGGAGGATAGTTAATATTGTTCTTGTAACATCAAAAGAGCTGAGCCAGACAACTACAGTTAGTAAGCCATACACCAGCAGTAAAGGAATTGTTGGACAAAAATCCCACGGGAGAGGACTGCCGTGCATTTGGAAAACTAATGGCTACTGGGTAGAGACAGCACACTTCTGTATGATGGAAATCCTGACTCACTAATTTGATTATGTTATTTTTAAGTAAGTTAACCAAGAAGAGCGATGAAGGCATGATAGACTGTTCTAGGGGTATCAAAATAACAGAGCATGGATTCAAGGTGAGAAAAAGAAACTTTAAAGGATTTTAGGAGCATGTTTATATATACACAGTTGCAAAAAAGTTTGTGAACCCTTTGCACTTACCTAGTTTTCTACATTAATTACTCATAAAATAAGGTCTGATCTAAGTCAAAACAGTAGACAAATACAATCTCCCTAAACAAATAACACAAGCAATTGGTTTTCTCGTCAATGCTGAGTACTGAGTCCAGGTTCAAAATCTATGTGGACCTCTGGGGTAATACCTTCTACAAAAGCCATTTGGAGCTGGATGTTTCAATCGATGAGATGAGATCAGAGGTGTGAGTTGTAGAGGTGCCCTGTTCTCAAGAAAGATTTTTATTTGCACTATGCCTCATTCAAAATAATTCACAGGACCTTAGAAGAACTGTAGAGATGCATGAAGCTGGAAAAGGCTACAAAAACATTTGTAAAGACCTCATCAGTCCACAGTAAGAAAAAATTGTCTACAAACCAAAAAACTCAGTACTGTTGGAGAATGTCAGGGCAGCGGTCCATCACCTGAAGCTGAACAGAAGTTGGATGATGCAACAAGACAATAATCTAAAACATGAGAATTAACAACTGAATGCTTTAAGAAGAAGAAAAATTTGTGCTTTGGAATAGCCAAGTCAGAGTCCAGACCTTAACCCAACTGAGATGGTGTGGCATGACTTGAAGAGGACTGTTCATGCAAGGTATCCCAGAAATATTGATGAACTGAAAAAGATTTGAATGAAGGAATGGTTTAAAACTCTTCCTCACCATTGTGTAAGTCTGATCAGTGGCTACAGGCCATGTTTGTTGGAGGTTAAAACATACAACATAGAAATTTACAGCACATTACAGGCCCTTTGGCCCACAATGTTGTGCCAACCATATAACCTACTCTAGAGACTACCTAGAATTTCCCTAACGCATAGCCTTCTATTTTTCTAAGCTCCGTGTACTTATCTAAGAGGCTCTTAAAAGACCCTATTCTACCTGCTTCCACAATCGCCACTGGCAGTGCATTACGTGCACCCACCACTCTCTGCGTGGAAAAATTTACCCCTGACATCCCCTCGGTACCTATTTCCAAGCTCCTTAAAACTATGCCCCCTCGTGTTAGCCATTTCAGCCCTGGGAAAAAGCCTGTGGCTATCCACACAATCAATGCCCCTCATCATCTTATACACCTCTATCAGGCCACCTCTTATCCTCCGTCGCTCCAAGGAGCAAAGGCCATATACACGCAACTTATTCCCGAACGGTATGCCTTCCGCTCCAGGCAATTTGTTTTTGTTTTTTGTTGTTGTTTTTTTTCTCTCTCTCTCTCTCCTCTCCCCCCCCTTTAAATATACACACGCGTCCTGTAACGAGGTGACCAGAACTGAACACAGTACTCCAAGTGAGGCCTGACCAAGGTCTTGTATAGCTGTGACATTACCTCACAGCTCTTGAAAATCCCACACATGATGAATAGGACCAGTCAGACACCATACCCCTTCTTAACAGCACTGTCAACGTGCACAGCAGCTTTTGAGTGTCCTATTGGCACGGACCTCAAGATCTCCCAGATCCACCACACTGCCAAGAGTCCTATATTCTGTCTTCACATTGGACCTACCAAAATGAACCACTTCACACTTATCTGGGTTGAAGTCCAGCTGCCACTTCTCAGCCCAGTTCTGCATCCTATCGATGTCCTGTTGTAACCTCTGACAATCCTCCAGACTACCCACAACATCCCAAACCTTTGTGTCATCAGTAAACCTACTAACCCACCCTTCTACTTCTTCATCCAGGTCATTTATAAAAAAAAATTCACCAAGAGGAGGGGTCCCAGAACATATCCCTGCAGAACACCCCTGGTCGCCAACCTCCATACAGATGACAAACCATCTACTACCACCCTTTGACTTCTGAGGGCAGGTCAACTCTGGATCCACAAAGCAAGGACTCCTTGGATCCCAATGCTCCTTACTTTCTGAAGGAGCCTTGCATGGTGAACTTTATCACCTGCCTTACTGAAATCCATTTACACTACATCCACTGTTCTACCTTCATCAATGGGTTTTGTTACTTCCCCAAAGAATTTAATCAAACTCATTAGGAATGACCTGCCCTTGACAATCCATGCTGATTATCCCTAATCAGATTACATCTCTTCAAATATTCATAAATCCTGCCTCTCAGGATCTACAACAACTTGCCCACCATGAAGTCAGACTCAATGGTCTACAATTTCCTGGGTTATCTCTCCTACCTTTTTTGAACAAGGGAACAACATTTTCAACCCTCCAATCCTCGGTACTTCTCCTGTCCCTACTGATGACACAAAGATCATTGCAAGAGGCTTAGCAATCTCTTCCCTCGCTTCCCACAGTCGCCTGGGGTACATCTCATAAGCCCATGTGATTTATGCTTTTCAAAAGCTCCAGCACATCCTCTTTCTTAATGTCTATATGCTCAAGCATTTCAGTCTGCTGTAAATCATCCCCACAATTGCCAAGGTCTTTTTCCCCGATGAATACTACAAAATATTCATTAAGTATCTCTGCTACTTCCTCCAACTCCATGCACACATTTCCACCATCACATCTGACTGGTCCTATTCTCACATGGCTCATCTCCTTGTCCTCACATACCTGTAGAAGGCTTTGAGATCTTCCTTAATCCCGCTCATGAAGGCCTTCTCACGGCCCCTTCTGGCTGTCCTAATTCTATTCTTAAGCTCTTTCCTAGCAACCTTGTAATTTTCTAGAGCTCTAACAGTACCTAGTTTCTTGAACCTTTCGTAAGCTTTTTTCCCTTAACTAGATTTTCTACATACAGTACTTTGTACACCGTGGTTCTTAATTCTACCATCCTTTCCCAGCCTCAATGGAACATACCCATGCAGAATTCCATGCAAATATTCCCTGAACATTTGCCACATTTCTGCCGTGCATTTCCCTGAGAACATCTGCTCCTAAGTTTCTCCCTAACAGCATCATTTTTCTCCCTACCCCAATTAAAAGTTTTCCCAAATTGTCTGCTCCTATCCCTCTCCAGCGCTATGGTGGAGGAGATACGACTTGTGGTCACTACCTCCAAACTGCTATCCCAGAGCGATCTGACACCTGACCAGGCTCATTTCCCAATACCATATCAAATACAGCCTCTCCTCTAGTTGGCTTATCTACATATTGCATCAGGAAACCTTCCTGAACACACCTAACAAATTCCACCCCATCTAAATCCATCACAACAACCCTATTATTATTGCAACGTTCCAGAATCTGTCTCCCTATCAATACCTGTTACTATTTAGGGGTCTATTAGAAACACCCAGTAGAGTTACTGCCTCTTTCCTGTTTCTGACTTCCACCCATACCAACTCAGTAGACCAACCCTCCATGACTTCCTCCTTTTCTGCAGCCATGACACTATCCCGAATTAGCAATTGCCACGCCCCCACCTCTTTTGCCTCCTTCTGTTCTTTTTGAAACATCTAAAGCCTAGTACACTCAGCAGCCTCTCCTGCTCCTGAGACATCCAAGTCTCTGTAATGGCCACAACATCACAGTTCTACATATTGATCCATGCTCTTAAAGTTCATCTGCCTTGCTTATGATATTCCTTGCATTAAAATAGACACATCTCAAACCATCAGGCCGAGTGCATCTTTGCTCTAACATCTGCTTATCTATCCTCACAAACTCCCTGCAAGCTGTCACTACTTTTGCTCCAACCTCCCCATCCTCTGCCTCTTCACTTCGGTTCCCACCCCCTGCAAATCCAGTTTAAAGCTTCCCCAACAGCATTAGCAAAACCTCCCCATCAGGATATTGCCCCCCCACACCAGATTTAAATCCCAATGATCCAAAAATCTGAATCCCTGATCCACGCATTTATCCTCCACCTCATTCTATTCCTATACTCAGTGTCATGTAGCACACTGAGATTACTACCTTTGAGGTCCTGCTTCTCAGCTTCCTTCCTAACTCCCTATATTCTGCTTTCAGGACCTCCACCCTTTTTCTACCCATGTCATTGATACCAATATGTACCACAACCTCTGGCTGCTCACCCTCCCGTTTCAGGATACTGTGGACGTGTTCAGAAACATCACAAACCCCTGCACCTGGGAGGCAAACTACCATCTTAGTTCCTTTTTTGTGTCCACAGGATCACTGATCTGTCCTCCTAACTATAGAGTCCCCTGCACCGCTGCCTTGCTCTTCTGTTCCCTACCTTTCTGAGCCTCGGGGCCAGACTCAGTGTCAGAGGCATGGCCACTGTGGCTTCCCCCAGGCAGGTAGCCCCCCCCCCACCCCCCCAACAGCACTCAAAATGGAGTACTTAGTGTTAAGGGGACAGCCACAGGCGTGCTCTCCACTACCTGGCACCCTCCCTTCCCTCTCCTGACAGACACCCACTTATCTGTCTCCTGTGGCCCCAGGGTGACAGGTTGATGCTGCTAAAGGAGGTTCTACAGCTATTAAATACAAGGGTACACATACTTTTTCAGCCTGGACCATGAGTGACTAAACAACGTGTTCAATAAAGACATGAAAAGTACAATTTTTTGTGTGTTCTTAGTTTAGGCAGATAGTGTTTGTCTATTATTGTGACTTAGATGAAGATCAGACCACCTTTTAGAGTAATTAATGCAGAAAAACTGTTAGGGCTGTTGGTAGTATCAGATACAATTATTATGTGTATTACTGGTCATGAAGTTAACATAACAACTTAAAACCCCACTGTAATGATCAGGTTGAAATGTTTGAATACGTTTACAAATATTTACCATTCTATAATATAGGAAGAGTGGATTTGGAACAAAACCATTCAGTACATGTGCTCATTTTACATAAAGTATGGAAAGATTCTGTAAAAACTCCCATCATATTTATACCTCATGGGTTGATCAAAAGGAAAAGCAAAATTTAATTTGAACAATCTGGTTACCAGTGTTGAACAATGGGATATGGAAGAAGCTCTAAGCTTTAGTTCTTACTTAAACAAAAATCCAAATCATTAACCATGTAGTTAGCTACAGCCAGAGGCCAACCTTCATTTAAAACGTTGCCAAGAATAAGCATATTTAGAAATACAAAAAGGAAAGTGAGATTACATGCTTTCACCTGCATGTTGTTATACAAATATACAAATTAAGAATCAAAATGCTTACATGGTGGAGTAGGAAGATCAAAGCAGGAGATACAAAATGCTGAAGGAACTCAGCAGGTCAGGCAGCACTTACGGAAAAAAGTAAACAGTTGATGTTTTGGGCTGCCAGGCCTGCTGAGTTCCTCCAGCATTGTGTGTGCTGCTTAAGAGAATTGATGCAGTTTAAAAGGGTCGTCACACCAAGTATTGTGCCCCAAACTTCGACACAGGACTGTATGTCCTGTTGTGGCCTCCTCAGTCTCTCTTTACTATTAGGATGGAAACAGATTCTTCCCCAGGCTGTGACTACTGAACTCTCTGCCAACACCCAGTTCTCATCACTAGCATTGTTACATTTACTTTTTCAACTTGTGTTGTAAATGCAACTTATTATTAGTTAAGTTATTTGTGATATATTACTTTACATGTTATGTGTGAGTTATATGTACTGTGTTGTGCACCTTGGTCCAGAGGAAGTCCGTTTTGATCAGTGGTATACATGTACACAACTGAACGGCAATAAACTTGAACTTGAACTTGACTTTATACGTTATCGCAACATTTTTCAAAATTCTTATTGACTATTTAAAAGGGGTTGGATTCGGGCCTAATTGAATAAGACTTCAGGATGATGCTGATTAATAATAATCAATTAAACACTGGATAAGTGATATACTTTGGTTTTCTGAAATAACAATCCTAATATTGCTGACACGAGGAAATCTGCAGATGCTGCAAATTCAAGCAACACACACAAAATGCTGGTGGAACACAGCAGGCATCTATAGGAAGAAGTACTGTCAACGTTTCAGGCCGAGACCCTTTGTCAGGGCTAACTGAAAGAAAAGATAGTAAGAGATTTCAAAGCGGGAGGGGGAAATCCGAAATGATAGGAGAAGACTGGAGGGGAAGGGATGAAGCTAAGAGCTGGAAAGTTGATTGGCAAAAGGGATACACAGTTGGAGAAGGGAAAGGATCATGGGATGGGAGGCCTAGGGAGAAAGAAAGGGGGAGGAGAACAGCAGAGGGAGATGGAGAACAGGCAAGGAGTGATTGTGAGAGGGGCAGAGAGAGAGAAAAACTAGCAGAGAAAAAAGGAGAGGAGAATAATAAATAAATAAGGGATGGGGTAAGAAGGGGGGCATTAACAGAAGTTAGAGAAATCAATGATCATGCCATCAGGTTGGAGGCTACCCAGACGAAATAGAAGGTGTTGTTCATCCAATCTGAGTGTGGCTTTATCTTGACAGTAGAGATGACCATGGATAGACAAATCAGAATGGGAATGGGATGTGGAATTAAAATGTGTGGCCACTGGGAGATCCTGCTTTCTCTGGCGGACCGAGCGTAGGTGTTCAGTAAAACGGTTTCCCAGTCTGCGTGGGTCTCACCAACATATCGAAGGCCACACCGGGAGCACCAGACGCAGTATATTACACCAGCCAACTCAAGGATGAAGTGTCGCCTCACCTAGAAGGACTGTCTGGGGCCCTGAATGGTAGTGAGGGAGGAAGTGTAAGGGCAAGTGTAGTACTTGTTCCGTTTACAAGGATAAGTACCAGGAGGGAGATCGATGGGAAGGGATGGGAGGGAACGAATGGACAAGGGAGTCACGTGTCACGTAGGGAGCAATCCTTGCGGAAAGTGGGGGGGGGGGGGGGAAGGAAAGATGTGCTTGGTAGTGGGATCCCATTGGAGGTGGAAGTTACGGAAAACTCCTTGCCTGTTCTTCATCTCCCTCTGGTGCTCCCCTCCCCTTTCTTTCTCCCTAGGCCTCCAGTCCCATGATCCTTTCCCTTCTGCAACTGAGTATTCCTTTTGCCAATCACCTTTCCAGCTCTTAGCTTCATCCCTCCCTTCCCCCCCCCCCCCACCGTCTTCTATCATTTCGGATTTCCCCCTCCCCTTTCAAATCTCTGACTAGCTTTTCTTTCAGTTTATCCTGATGAAGGGTCTCGGCCCAAAACGTCAACTGTACTTCTTCCTATAGATGCTGCCTGGCCTACTGTGTTCCACCAGCATTTTGTGTGTGTTCCTAATATCGCTGAATTATTTCTTTGCAAAACAGTTCAAAAGTCTGTGAAATCACTTGCTCCTGAAAACTGAAAGCAATTATTCATTGCTCACAGTATTGTTGAGTCAATGCATCACAAGAAAATATGTTTTAAGCATAATGCCTGTCACCAGGCAAATAAAAACAAAGCGATTCAGCAAAAATGTGCCACAAGTGAAAACAGGAAATTTGAGGTGGCTTTGCAAAATTTTCCTTTTCAGCAACTTCCCTTTCAATCTGCTGTTTCACTGCAGCTGATCTATAATGACTATTACAGCTATATACAAAGGTCAGGAAATAAGAGCAGAATTAGGCCATTCAGCCCATCAAGTCTGCTCTGCCATTCCATCATAGCTAATTTATTATCCAACTCAACCCCGTTCTTCTGTCATAACATTTGACACCCTTACTAATTAGGATCCCATCAACCTCCACTGTAAATATACCATACGACTTGGCCTCTACAGCCATCTGTGGCAATGAATTTCACAGATTCACTACCCTCAGCTAAAGAAATTCCTTCTCACCTCTGTTCTAAAAGGATGTCCTTCTATTCTGAGGCTGCATCTGATTTCCAATCACTCTAATCTAACCACTACAACGTCTTCCTCCATCACCTACTTACCTACAAGTGCATGTTTTCATCAGCTCACAAACAGTTCCAACAAAAAAAGCTCCCTGTCATCTTTCTTCATAACTCTGGATTTAACGGCATGAAAGAAAGTTTTATCCAGGAAACAACCACCACTCTACTTGGTGACTGCTTGTGAATGAATGATAAAAAGATCAAATTCTTTAAAGACACCAGAAATAATCATCAATTCCTTGAACCACAAGATTTCCCTTGATAACACAAAATACCTGTTGACAGTTTGATCGCACTGATAAGAACAATGCTAAAACAACAGGTGTTTAATCAACCACATTTGAGGAGTATTTTACTCCTACAAAGCTACATACTTCTATTTATAATCCCACACTTAAAAATACACATCAGAATTTATCATTATTCGAATTGCTATTAAGCAATAAAAGCCAAGAAAGTTCTTGTTTAAAATGACTCATCATTTTGTGCTTGATAATAATTTCCTCAACATAATTTTTAAAGCACATCATGGACACTCAATGCTACCAGACCATATTATGGAATCTGGGTTGGTGGGGGGGGGGGGGGGGGGTGAGGAGTGTAGATAGGTTGAGAAAAAAAACTGTTGGAAGAATTCAGCAGGCCAAGCAGCATCTATGAGACCCTCCATCAGAACCTGTTGCAGTTTATTTTCTTTAACTCAGCATTAGGTGGTCAAGGACTAACTGGCATTATGCTTTGATCACCGATACTTTTTAAATTACGCATTCCATTAAAAAGTACAGTTAATTCTGTATTTCTATATACTTATGTTACGCTCTCTGATACCTGTCAAACCTTAAATTTGTACTGTAATATGCTGCAGTTCTTGCTCTGAGATCACTTAATAAAGCTGTAGTACTTGAATCTCCAGTGAAATAAATGTTCATGTCCTTATAACCATCTGTCAACTGATATATTCAGAATTATTATTACTGAAATAAGTCATGAAAAGTGTTGTTTTGTACAGCACAGGCATAACAATTTACTGTAAGTTTCAATAAAAATAAATAGTGCAAAAGAGGAATGCTGTGTTACGCGACATACATTTTCTTGAACAGTATGGCTCCTCACAGGAAGCATCACTTTCCCTCTCCCTGGTATACATCACCTCACATTCCATGGCTTCCATTATTTCTATTCTTAGCAATCACACAACTCAATAAAGTTTAAATAATTATTGTACAAGGAAAGAAAGCTTTAAACTGCCGTAAAACCTGTAAATTGTATGTCACTATTTTCTGATGCATATACAACTAATGGAAGTAGTTTTTTCTTCAGTCCCCAGATTTGACTTTGTGGGCACAATATCTCAGTTAAGTATTATACTTTCAAAGGAGTTTGTGAACTGCGGGATCAGTTGAAAAATTACTTTATCTTAAATTATTAACTTCCAAAGATTCAATTTGCTACTCAGTTCTCCTGCGTAGCAACAGTCACATTTACTGCTGCTATGTAGGCAATGCCTTGTGAAAATGAAAGCTTAAGACTAAAGACTGTGTTTGAAGAAACTAGTACTGAATGTGGTGAGAGCTGGGCACTGAATTATATTCAAATTGATTAATATTGGCATTAAGTATTATAATTAGGTACATCAATGTTAAAATTGAATGTAATGCATGGAAACATTTTTGCAGTTAGTAAATATTGATTCAGGGAACAGTTACAAGCTATTAAAAACAGAAATTTCCTAAACAAGAAACTCTTTAGGATTGCAATCACAAGAATATCTACAGATGTTGGAAATTCAAGCAACACATACAAAATGCTGGTGGAACGCAGCAGGCCAGGCAGCATCTATAGGAAGAAGTACAGTCGACGTTTCGGGCCGAGATCCTTCGTCAAGACATAAGGGTCTCAGCCTGAAACAGCAACTGTACTTCTTCCTACAGATGTTGCCTGGCCTGCTGCATTCCACCAGCATTTTGTGTGTGTAACTCTTTAAGAATCAGGTTTTTCCAGTAGCTTTCTAAGTTTTGCCAAGCATGATTTCATCTTTCTTTCTATCACTATTTGAGCTACAAATTGGAAGCTCTGGGATAACCATCAGGCACTTGCAGCCACAAAGGCGTTTGAGTGAGGTAAACATCCCTACATGCTTCAAGGCCAAATGAGGGCGCAATGCGAAAAAAAAGGCACACCTTGAACATACATCAAGGTACAATGCAATCACCCATGAATTAGAAAACACTGGGTTACAAAAACAAAACTGCAATGGTATTGCCAAATACATCAAGCCATATCACAGTTAACAGAGTAACACAAAGGTCAGGCAGCATCTATGGAAAGGAATAAACCACCAAGGTTTTGAGCTCTGTTAAGAGTAGTCAATCACTGGAGGAGGAAGAAAATGAAGGTTAATCCTACAAAGAGTGGTATTGCTTTCAATGAGTGGATCTCAAATCTGCAATGAAAATTGGGAGAGTATGCATTGGATTGTTCACCATTTTACATTTTTCAACATAAGTATTTCACCCTTCTATCAAGGAATTATTGATGACTAACTCTGGAATTTCTCATGAAGGTATTATTTCTCATGCCCTGCCCTGCTCAGATGACCTCAAGTCATATGCCCTACATCTAGCCCCATCTTAAAAGCCCTGCTGGCCCATTTTCCCCATAAATGTTGCCTTCAATATTATCAAAATGCAATGACAGTATCCAAGACTTGTTCATTTCACTACTTCCCTCAACCCTCCCAACATCTCAAGCTGTCAGACCAATTACTTGAGATCTATTACTTAACAAGTTCCTCCAAAAAAAAACAAAATAAACTGAAAGTATCCAAGGCTGAATCACAGGTTTATCAACAACTATGGTGTCTTACTTGACAGAGCTGAGGTTTTGACCACTTATCATTTCACTCAACTCTGTCCCTCCTCCTCCTTTTACCTACAATGTACTAAGCCTACACCAAGCTGGAACAAATTTGGCAGGAAAGCTCCACACTAGAATTTCAGTCTCCAGCAACTTCAACATCACAGGAACAATGCAAACAGCTGAACCTAGTCTGCATATGAACCTCACCATAAGTAGTCACTGTCTCCATCACTGTGATTGCTATGTCCACCATCCACAACACATTTGGGAGCAACTTACAAAGGCTTCTTACCAACTCTCAAACTCTATCACCAACAAACAATACAGCAGATAATAAAAAATAGCCAAAGTGATTACCAAAATATCAAACACTAACAAGAGAAAATCTGCAGATGCTGGAAATCCGAGCAACACACACCAAAATGCTGGAGGAACTCAGCAGGCCAAGCAGCATCTATGGAAAAGAGTACAGTTAACGTTTCGGGCCGAAACCCTTCAGCAAGACTGGAGAAAAAAAGCTGAGGAGTAGATTTAAGAAGGTGGAGGTAGGGAAGAGACAAACACGGGGTGAGATAGGTGAAATCTGTCAAAATATCAAAGTAATCAAGGATGAATGTAAAAGTGATTTGGGCTGCAATTGACAAGTCCAGGCAGATTTTGTTTGGGTCAGCTAACTTCTCCTGCAGACACAAGACACTGCAGGTGCTGCAACCTGAACCAGAAACCAAACTACTGGAAAAACTCAACAGGTCAGTCAGCATCTGTGGTCAATCCATCTTGCTACCTCCAGTAGTTTCATTATTCAGTATTCACAAAGGTACAAAGGTCCATTTATTTTCAAAGAATTATGCAGTATATAACTGTGGGATTCGTCTCTTCCAGATAGCCACAAAACAAAGAAAAACATGACCCCCCCCCCCAACCACACAAAAATTATCTTGCAAGTGACAACATGATCAGCTCCCATAATCTACCCACAGCCAGGAAGACTACAGGACTAATTTCAAGAATGGAAATTAAAGGAATGATCAAGGAACTGACTGAACTAATCTTATATAAATACACACAAAAATGTATAGAATCATAAAACAAATTTAAGTTTGAAGTAACTTTAAGAATACTGCACATGCTTCAAGCAAAGAAAAAAATTAGTCCTGCCCGAGGAAGCAATAACAGCATAACAAAAAAAAATAGAATTGTTAAATGAATAGTGGAGGCGAAGACGTGAGATTTAAAGCAATTAAGTTATACAATTCAGACAAGGAAGATAAAACAGACAAAGAGATGTTATCTTCCTGGATAGATGAATTAGCCTGAAAATACAATCAGAGTTTATTTAAATACTCTGATTTAATCTTGAGGAAATCTGAAGAGGCGAGAAAGGAAAGTAGGTTTACTCATCATCTTGATTTTATAACAAAAAACAGCAAACTTTAAGCTCCATAACATTCAAAACATTAATGGTTTCTTTAGCGAGTTAGAACCCGTTTCATGCCATACAATTAATCAACATTGCACAAACGTTCAGTTAAAATCAATTACATTTTTGGCAATATTAGCCTTACTCCTAATTAAAATTTTAGTCACAGATATTAAAACACTAAAAACTGTGACAGAGAATTAGTGACAAATTATAAATATTACTTGGAGACCAGCATACATGCATTGGTCAATGCTATAAACATCTTATGTAAGATCCCTGCCAGTAGGGCCAGTGCCATGCACAACTCAGGCGAGCGCTTCCTGCCCGGCTTGGGCCTAGCGCCTCCAGCCTCTGACTGAGAATGCCTATGCCCTCCAGCCTCACCAGATCTGGAAGCGCAGCACCGGCCCGGTGACGTACTGCATCTTCAGCCGCTTGTCGGCCAAGCCCTGGCCGATGGCGCCCAGGCAGGTCAAGGCGAGCAGCAGAAACGACAGCGCAACACCGCCCGGCGCCATTCTCCCGACGCAGCTCCACTCCCGTAACCGCGGAGACCGAGCGCCCCGCTGCGCCTGCGCGCCCTACGCCGCGTCACGTGATCGCGATGGACCGGGCGGCATCAGCTCGGGGCTGCGGCCTCCGGTCGAGCCAATTATGTCAAACCAAGGAGAACTAAATGTTTTAAATCCTCTTAAATGGGGATACCAGCAAATATTTTAAACGGGTCCGTTCAAAAATATTCACCGTTCTCCTCGCATATTTGGGGTCTAAAGTGCTGCGGGTTGTTGACCTCATGGACGTTCCTCTTGTGAGAGAATCTAGAGCAACACACATTCTAAGGCTTCTGTTTAAAAATAAAGAACTTACGGCAAATCTGACTTCTCCCAGTGTCGTTTTGAAAGACTCGTCCTTAAAGCGCTGTGGAGGCAGTCTATGAACGTTTTAGCGAGCTACCTAGATCAAGTTAAAAGTACATTTATTATCAAAGTATGGATACCTTGTACAGCCTTGAGTTTCGTCGCCTTACAGGCAGCCACAAAACAAAGAAAACCATAGAACATCCAATGGGCAGAGAGAGAAACAAATCAGGCAAATCATAAAAGTAAGCAAATAGCATTTAGAATGGAAGTGAGTCCACAGCCAGGCATCACTGCTGTTGATTCAGAAGCCGTTAATTGCAGGCCAGAGCCTCTTGGCCTCTGACCCCGGCATTGTGTCTTTTTCAATCCAGTCCAGCGCTTAACTCATCCAAACCTTGGGTGGTTCCTTGCTCTCAGACTGGAACCCAGGCACTGCCACTTTGATATGGTCTCAGGTCCGAGCCTGGCCACCTCGATTCAGGCAATATCCAACCTTTCAAATTTGGCTCAGTGCTTAAATTGGTCGAACCGCGATCAACAAGCAAGAGGAGGGATAATTACCAGTGCAGAGGAATGCTGAACTGCGGTTATAATCAGCTAGGATCTTATTAAATGGAGAAGCAGACTGCAGATGGGAAATAATGGGTACCATGTTCAACATGGATGAGGGGCCAAAGGGCCTGTTTTCATACAGTACTAAGATATAGAGTTCAGCACAGTACTGGTCCTTCAGCATGAAGTACGGGAAAACTCGGTAAGTGTTGTTTAAATAAAGGAATTCCAAAATGTGTGTGTCTGTGAGTGTGTATGCATGCACACGTGTGTGATTGAATCCTGATTATGTGTGAATGTGAATGGAGGTGTGACGTCCCTTGCCTGGACTTATACAGGACTTAGTAATGTGCATGTTTGTACATTAGAGACCAGAACATATTAAATAGATTGAGAAGTATATTGTACAGCTGGAATGGATGAGGAGAGTAACTGCAGACATGTTGTTACAGAAAGGAAAATGTGAGGAGACTGTAGGGTGGCCTATGATTGTTCGAAGTAGATATGACATGCAAAAACGGTTAGATGAATCCTGTAAAAAGAAAGCAGAGAAAGTGAGTAGGAGTTAAAGAAGGAAAAGACACAGGGACAATCCTTTGCTTGTTCAACAGTGTAAATGAGCATGCTGCAGTTGTAACCAGCTTCATTAAAACCTGTGTGGATGAGTGTGTGCCTACAAAGATTTGCTGTACATTCCCAAACCAAAATCTGTGGATGAACCAGGAGGTACGTCGTCTCCTGAAGGCTAGATCTGTGGCATTTGAGTCTGGCGAGCCAGGTCGGTACCAAAAAACCAGGTATGACTTGCGGAGGGCTACTTCAAGGGCGAAGAGGCAATTTTGAGTGAGGTTGGAGGTGACATCGGATGTATGACAACTGTGCGTTGGCAAGATATTACTTCTTACAAAGCGAAATCCAATAGCATGAATGGCAGCAATGCCTCACCACCAGATGAACTCAATACCCTCAATGTCCGCTTTGAAAGGGAGAATATAACTGCAACTGTGAAGTTTCTGTGATCTCTGTCTCAGAGGCCGACATTACTATCTTTAAAGAGGGTGAACGCAAGGGGGCTGGCCCTGACGGTGTACCTGGTAAAGCCTTGAAAACTTGTGCCTACTAGCTGGCGGGACTATTCAAGGACATTTCCAACCTCTCACTGCTTTGGGTGAAGATCCCACTTGCTTCAAAAAGGCAACAATTACTACCATTCACACAAAATGCTGGTAGAACACAGCAGGCTAGGCAGCATCTATAGGGAGAAGCGATGTTGATGTTTCGGGCCGAGACCCTTCGTCAGGACTATCCGAAAGTAAAGATAGTAAGAGATTTGAAAGCAGAGGGGGGAGGGGGAAATGCGAAATGATAGGAGTAGACTGGAGGGGGTGGGATGAAGCTAAGAGCTGGAAAGGTGATTGTTGAAAGTGATACAGAGCTGGAGAAGGGAAAGGATCATGGGACGGGAGGCCTCAGGAGAAAGAAAGGAGGGGTGGGGAAGCACCAGAGGGAGATGGAGAACAGGCAAACAACTAAATATGTCAGGGATGGGGTAAGAAGGGGAGGAGGGGCATTAATGGAAGTTAGAGAAGTCAATGTTCATGCCATCAGGTTGGAGGCTACTGAGCCGGTGTATAAGGTGTTGTTCCTCCAACCTGAGTTTGGATTCATTTTGACAATAGAGACGACCATGGATAGACAAATCAGAATGGGAATAGGACGTGGAATTAAAATGTGTGGCCACTGGGAGACCCTGCTTTTTCTGGCGGACCGAGCGTAGGTGTTCCACGAAACGGTCTCCCAGTCTGCGTCGGGTCTCGCCAATATATAAAAGGCCACACCGGGAGCACCGGATGCAGTATACCACACCAGCCGACTCACAGGTAGTGTCGCCTCATCTGGAAGGACTGTCTGGGGCCCTGAATGGTGGTGAGGGAGGAAGTGTAAGGGCAGGTGTAGCACTTGTTCCGTTTACAAGGATAAGTGCCAGGAGGGAGATCGGTGGGAAGGGATGGGGGGAATGGGTGGACAAGGGAGTCGCGTAGGGAGCGATCCCTGTGAAAAGCAGAAAGGGGGGAGAGGGAAAAATGTGTTTGGTAGTGGGATCCCGTTGGAGGTGGCGGAAGTTACGGAGAATTATATGTTGGACCTGGAGGCTGGTGGGGTGGTAGGTAAGGACAAGGGGAACCCTATCCCGAGTGGGGTGGCGGTTGGATGGGGTGAGGGCAGATGTGCGGGAAATGGGAGAGATGCGTTTGAGAGCAGAGTTGATGGTGGACGAAGGGAAGCCCCTTTGCTTAAAAAAGGAAGACATCTCCTTTGTCCTGGAAAGAAAAACCTCATTCTGAGAGCAGATGTGGCGGATTCGGAGGAATTGTGAGAAGGGGATAGCATTTTTGCAAGAGACAGGGTGGGAAGAGGAATAGTCCAGGTAGCTGTGAGATTCTGTAGGCTTATAGTAGATATCAGTAGATAGGCCGTCTCCAGAGATGGAGACAGAAAGATCAAGAAAGGGGAGGGAGTTGTCGGAAATGGATCAGATAAATTTGAGGGCAGGGTGAAAGTTGGAGGCAAAGTTAATGAAGTCGATGAGCTCAGCATGCGTGCAAGAGGCAGCACCAATGCAGTTGTCGATGCAGATTACTACTATTGCTTAAGAAGAACAATATGAGCTGCCTTAATGACTCACCCGGTAGCACTCACATCTACAGTGATGAAATGCTTTGAGAAGTTGGCCATAACGAGACTGAACTCCTGCCACAGCAAGAATCTGGAACCACAGCAATATGCCTTTCGCCACAATAGGTCAATGGCAAACACACGGCCTTAGACCACCTGGATAACACAAGCACCTATGTCAGGGTGCTGTTCATCAACTATAGCACATCATTTAATGCCTTCATTCCCACAATCCTGATAGTTAAGTTACAAAACCTGGGCCTCTGCAATCCTCAGCTTACTAACTGGAAGACCACAATCTGTGGAGATTGGTGATGGTATCTCCTCCTCACTGATGATCAACACTGGTGTACCTCAGGGGTGTGTGCTTAGCCCACTGCTCTACTCTCTCTATACCCATGACTGTGTGGGTAGGCATTGCTCAAATACCATCTACAAATTTGTTGATGATGCAACCATTGTTGGTAGAATCTCAGGTGGAAATGAGAGTACGTAGAGGAGCCACATGTCCCAACTAGTGGAATGGTGCCATAGCAACAACCTTGCACTCAACGTCACTAAGACGAAAGAGCTGACTGTGGACTTCAGGAAGGGTAAGATGAAGGAACACATACCAATTCTCATAGAGGGATCAGAAGTGTAGAGAGTGAGCAGTTTCAAGATCCTGGGTGTCAAGATCTCTGAGGACCTAACCTGGTCCCAACATATTGATGCAACTATAAAGAAGGCAAGATATACTTCATTAAAAGTTTGAGGAGATTTGGCATGTCAACAAAAACATTCAAAAACTTCTATAGATGTACCATGGAGAGCATTCTGACAGGCTGCATTTCAGTCTGGTATTGGGGGGGGGGGAAGTGGGTGGGACTAGTGCACAGGATTGAAAGAAGCTGCAGAGGGTCGTAAATTTAGTCAGCTCCATTTTGGGCACTAGCCTCCAAATTACCCAGGACACCTTCAAGGAGCGGTATCTTAGAAAGTCAGCGTCCATTATTAAGGACCCCAACACCCACGGCATGCTCTTTTCTCATTGTTACCATCAGGTAGGAGATACAGAAGCCTGAAGGCACAGTGATTCTCTGCCACCTGATTCCTAAATGGACATTGAACCCAAGCTCACTTTTCTAATATATATTATTTCTGTTTTTGCATGATTTTTAATCTATTCAATATATATAGACTGTAATTGGTTTACTTATTTTACTTCTTTTTCTTCTATATTACATATTGCATTGAACTTCTGCTGCAAAGTTAACAAATTTCACCACACATGCTGGTGATAATAAACCTGATTCTGAAAAGAAATAATTAGAATCTGAGGATGAAGGAGCTGTACCACACCTACCCCACCCCCACGGCTTTCCCCAGACGTGCTTTCAACAAATTCCATGCCAAGTGGCGCCTCTGCAGTACTTGGTGAGGTCGACGTCAGCTGGTGCCCTGCCCTGCCACAGACAGCGGTTCACAACAGCACTATGGGAGACGGGCAGCGGAGGAGTGCAGAGCCATTTCTTGATTTAAATGTACCTTGAACTGATCTAGTAAGGCTTCACATTGTAGGCTGCCTTGAAATATACAACGTTGTACAAACTTGAAGTGCTTTGAGTGGTTGGTGATGAAACACATCAACTCCTGTCTGAGAAACGACTTGAAACTGTTCCAAAATGCATACCGATACAACAGGTCCATGGCAGGTGCCATTTCAATGGCCCTTTACTCAACTCTGGAGCATCTAGACAACAAAGATGCATAGATCACCAACTACAGCTCAGCATTCAATACTATCATCCTCTCAAATCTAATCAATAAGCTTCTTGACCTTGGCCTCAATACCTCCATGTGCAGTGGGATCCTTGATTTCCTCACTTGCAGACCCTAGTCAGTTCAGATTAGCAAAAACATCTCCCCCACAATCTCCATCAGCACAGGTGCACCACAAGGCTGTGTGCTTAGCCCCCTGCTCTACTCACTTTATACTTACACGGCCCCAGTGCATATTTAAGTTTGCTAGTGACACCCACTTTCAGCCGTGTCAAAGATTTTGATGAATCAATAGGTTTCAATAGGCACATTTAATGTCAGAGAAATGTATACAATATACATCCTGAAATTCTTTTTCTTCACAAACGTCCACAAAAACAGAGGAGTGCCCCAAAGAATAACAGTTAAAATGTTAGAACCCTAAAGCTCCCCCTCCCACGCACAAGCAGCAGCAAGCCAACGACCCCTCCACCCTCCACCGAGCACTGAAGTGTGCAGCACCCCAAAAATGACTCATTCACTCGGTCATTCGACACACCACAGGCTCTCTCTCCCTAATGGGAAAAAGAGGTGTCCCCGTTTCACAGCGAGAGGGGAGAGACAACAAACGACTCGCTGATTTATGATGTTAAAAGTCTGTTGCATCGCTTTTTCCAAGCTCTGCACCCAGAAAGCTGGCACCAAAAAGGTGCAGATCTCCAGACACATAACCCCGGCAGCTAATCCACTGCTCCTGAGGTTCCATGTTCTCCCCAACGTGTTGGGGCACCGGCCTAGAATCAGCACTTCCCCAGAGCCACGGAAGTGTGGAACCCAGAAGGTGCGCTCGGCTTCCTATATCAGCGTCAAGGAGAGATTTTAAAAATTTGGCTGAGTGGTGCCACAGCAAAAACCTTTCACTCAATGTCAGAAAGACCAAGGAGATTATTGACTTAATGAGGTGAAACCTGGAGGTCCATGAGCCAGTCCATGTCATGGGATCAGAGATGGAGAGCGTCAGCAACTTTAAATTCCTCGATGTTATATAACATAGAACATAGAAAACCTACAACACAATACAGGCCCTTCGGCCCACAAAACTATGCCAAACATGTCCTTACCTTAGAAGTTACCTAGGGTTACCCATAGCAGTCTATTTTCTGAGTTCTATGTACCTGTCCAGGAGTCACTTAAAAGACCTTGTCGTATCCAGCTCCATCACTGTCGCCGGCAGCCCATTCCACACACTCACTACACTCTGCATAAAAAAACTTACCCCTGATAACTCCTCTGTACCTCCTTCCAAGCACCTTATAACTGTGCCCTGGGAAAAAGCCTCTGCCTATCCACATGATCAATGGCTCTCATCATCTTATACACCTCTATCGGGTCACCTCTCATCATCCGTTGCTCCAAGGAAAAAAAAGCCAAGTTCATTCAACCTATTCTCATAAGGCATGCTCCCCAATCCAGGCAACATCCTTGTGAATCTCCTCTGCATCCTTTCTACGGTTTCCATGTCCTTCCTGTAGTGAGGTGTATGCTTCCTTAACCACAGAGTCAACTTGCGCAGCAGCTTTGAGTGTCCTATGGACTTGGACCCCAAGATCCCCCTGATCCTCCATACTGCCAAGAGTCTTACCATTAATACTATATTTTGCCATCATATTTGACCTACCAAAATGAACCACCTCACACTTATCTGGGTTGAACTCCATCTGCCACTTCTCAGCCCAGTTTTGCATCCTATCGATGTCCCGCTGTAACCTCTGACAGCTGTCATACTATCCACAACACCCCAACCTTTGTGTCATCAGGAAATTTACTAACCCATCCCTCCACTTCCTCATCCAGGTCATTTATAAAAATCACAAAGAGTAAGGGTCCCAGAACAGATCCCTGATGCGCTCCACTGGTCACCAACCTCCATTAAATATATGACCCTTCTACAACCACTCTTTGTCTTCTGTGGGAAAGCCAGTTCTGGATCCACAAAGCAATGTCCCCTTGGATCCCATGCCTCCTTACTTTCTCAATAAGCCTTACAAGGGGTACCTTGTCAAATGCCTTGCTAAAATCCATATACACTACATCTACTGCTGCACCTTCATCAATGTGTTCAATCACATTGTCAAAAAATTCAATCAGGCTCATAAGGCATGTCCTGCCTTTCACAAAGCAATGCTGACTATTCCTTATCATATTATGCCTCTCCAAATGATCATAAATCCTGCCTCTCAGGATTTTCGCCATCAACTTACCAACCAGTGAAGTAAGACTCACTGGTCTGTAATTTCCTGGGCTATCTCTACTCCCTTTCTTGAATAACGGAACAACATCTGCAACCCTCCAATCCTCCTGAACCTCTCCTGTCCCAATTGATGATGCAAAGATCATTGTCAGAGGCTCAGCAATCTCCTCCCTTGCCTCCCACAGTAGCCTGGGGTACATTTCATCTGGTCCCAGTGACTTATCCAAATTGATGCTTTCCTAAAGCTCCAGCACATTCACTTTTTTAATAACTACATGCTCAAACTTTTCAGTCGCCAAGGTCCTTTTCCGTAGTGAACACTGAAGCAAAGTACTCATTAAGTACCTCTGCTATCTCCTCCGGTTCCATACACACTTTTCCACTGTCACACTTGATTGGTCCTATTCTCTCACGTCTTATCCTCTTGCTCTTCAAATACTTGTAGAATGCCTAGGGGCTTTCCTCAATCCTTCTCATGGCCCCTTCCGACTCTCCTAAATTCTTTCATAAGCTCCTTCCTGCTAGCCTTATAATCTTCTAGATCTCTATCATTACCTAGTTTTTTGAACCTTTCACAAGCTCTTCTTGACTAGATTTACAACAGCCTTTGTACACCATGGTTTCTGCACCCTACCACCCTTTCCCTGTCTCATTGGAACATTCCTATGCAGAAATCCACAGAAATATCTCCTGAATATTTGCAGCATTTCTTCCATACATTTCCCTGAGAACATCTGTTCCCAATTTATGCTTCCAAGTTCCTGCCTGATAGCCTCATAATTCCCCTTACTCCAATTAAATGCTTTCCTAACTTGTCTGTTCATATCCCTCTCCAATGCTATGGTAAAGGGCATAGAATTGTGATCACTATCTCTGAAATGCTCTCCCACTGAGTGATCTGACACCTCATCAGGTTCATTGCCCAATACCAGATCAAGAACAGCCTCTCCTCTTGTAGACTTATCTACATATTGTGTCAAGAAACCTTCTTGAATACACCTAAAAAACTCCACCCCATCTAAACCCCTCACTCTAGGGACATGCCAATCGATATTTGGGAAATTCAAATCTCCCACCACAACAACCCTGTTATTATTACAACTTTCCAGAATCTGTCTCCCTATCTGCCTCTCGATGTCCCTGTTACTATTGGGTGGTTTATAAAAAACACTCAGTGGAGTTATTGACCCCTTCCTGTTCCTAATTTCTACCCAGAGAGACTCTGTAAATAATCTCTCCGGTTCTTCCTCCTTTTCTGCAGCCATGACACTATCTCTGATCAACTGTGCCACACCCCCATCTCTTTTGCCTTCTTCCCTGTCCTTTCTGAAACATCTAAAACCTGGCACTTGAAGTAACCATTCCTGCCTCTGAGCCATTCAAGTCTCTGTAATGGCCACCACATCATAGCTCCAAGTACTGACCCACGCTCTAAGCTCATCCACTTTGTTCATAATACTCCTTGCATTAAGATAGACACATCTCAAACCATCGGTCTGAGCGCGTCCCTTCTCTATCACCTGCTTATCTTCCCTTTCGCACTGTCTCCAAGCTTATTCTATTTGTGAGCCGACTGCCTCTTCTTCCATCTCTTCATTTCGGTTCCCACCCCCACAGCAATTCTAGTTTAAACTCTCCCCAATAGCCTTAGCAAACCTCCTTGCCAGGATATTGGTCCCCCTTGGAATTCAAGTGCAACCCATCCTTTTTGTACAAGTCATTCCTGCCCCAAAGGAGATCCCAATGATCCAGAAATCTGAATCTTTGCTCCCTGCTCCAATTCCTCAGCCACACATTTATCCTCCACCTCACTCTATTCCTATACTTACTGTCACATGGCACAGATAGTGCCAAGATGACAACCTTTGTGGTCCTGCTTCTCAACTTCCTTCCTAACTCCCTGTAGTCTGCTTTCAGGACCTCTTCCCTTTTCCTGTCTATGTCATTGGTACCAATATGTACCACAACCTCTGGCTGTTCCCCTTCCCACTTCAGGATATCATGGACTCGATAAGAAACATCCCGGACCCTGGCACCTGGGAGGCAAACTACCAACCGTGCTTCTTCCCTGTGTCCACAGAATCACCTGTCTGACACCCTACTATAGAGTCCCCTATCACTGCTACCATCCACGGGGCCAGACTTTGTGCCAGAGGCACATCCACTGTTGCTTCCCCCAGGTAGGCCGTTCCCCCCAACAGTACTCACCACAAGTAATTATTGTCAAGGGGTACAGTCACAGGGGTGCTCTCTAGCCTCTGACTCCTGCCCTTCCCTCTCCTGACTGTTACCCACATAACTGTCTCCCCAGGCCCGGTGTGACTATCTGCCTGTAGTTCCTATCTATCACCTCATCACTCTCCCTGACCAGACAAAGTTCATGAAGCTGCATCTCAAGTTCTCTAACATGGTCCCTAAGGATCTACAGCTCGACCCAGCTGGTGCAAATGTGGCCGTCCAGAAGGCTGGGAGTCTCCTGGACTTCCCACATCTGCCACCAAGCACAGAACACCGGCCTCACACACATACTTCCTGTCTGTATTCTACACAGGAAACCTACCTCACCTCGACCCGTTATCGCCGAAGCCTCGTTAAGCCAAAGCCTTCCTACTCTGTCTCCCTCTACTCCTTCGTCCACTCCTCTGGCCCCTGCTCTATAAAGCTGTCTCCTTTTAAACTCTTCTCGCTGTTCTCACTGGCTGATGTCCACATTTCACAGGATCTGTCCTGCATTCAGCATGTAAATGCAATAACAAAGAAAGTATGGCAGTGCCTCTACTTCCTTAGAAGTTTGCAAAGATTCAGCTTGACTTCTAAAACTTTGACAAACTATTACATATGTGTGATGGAGTGTATGGAAACACTAATGCCCTTGAGTGAAAAATCCTACAAAAGTTGTATATGTGGCTAAGTTCTTCATGGGTAAATCCTTCCCTAATATTAAGCACATCTACATAGAGCGCTGTTCCAGGAAATTAGTATCCAGCATCAAGGAACCCCACCATTCAGGCCACGCTGTTTTCTTGCTGCTGCCACCCAGAAGAAGGTGCAGGAGCCTCAGGACCCACACCACCAGGTTCAGGAACAGTAATTACCCCTCAACCATCAGGCCTCTGAATCAGAGGGGATAACTTCACTCAGTTTTACTCGCCCCATCACTAAACTGTTCCCACAACCTAGGGACTCACTTTCAAGGACTCTACATCTCAAGCTCTCAAAAGTGATAGCTTCTTTATTTAATCAGCAATAAATTTATATTTATTCTTTCTTTTGTATTTTGCACACTGGTTGTTTGTCTGCCCTGTTAATTGATTAACTCTACAGACATTCTTAGATTTACGGTGTATGCCTACAAGAAAATGAATTTCAGGGCTGTCAGTGGTGACATATGTGTAGTTTGATAATAAATTTACTTTGAACTTTGAAAAGACAATGACATTAATGAATATGTAGAATGTGTACATAAATGCTTTTAAATTACATACTGCAATTGCTGTTTTATGTGGCTCATAGTAACAGAAGGATGAAATAGCTAGAGAGAACAAGCAGTGTATCTTTATGGCCACTGAGCACTCCCATGTGATCAGGCTGCCTATATTTTACAAATTCTTTTGATGAACTAGCACAATTACAGTGAGATGCATCAGAGGGTGGACAAACACACACTATGAGTAAGACTATAAAGGATGATGAGTATAATAAAAAATGAGAGATTCTCAACCAAAGCAAGACAAGCAGCAGCAGCTGTAGGATTTGCTGGAGACATAATCCCGAAGGACATTCTGGCATTTGCTGATGCTGGGCCCTCCCCTTGGAGGTTATTTGTGCATCTCCAAATGGACCATGCAGCTACCGAAATATAAGGGTTGTGATTATGCACCTGTTATTGCTCTGTTCTCTCCATGGGTAGAAGCTTATTAAAATCAGAGAAATGATGTTGTAACTGCTGCTAAATTTTATTATGAGAACTGACCCCCTAGGTTTGGGATTCCCAAGAAAATCTCAATTGATACTGGTCCTCACTTTATGGGTAAAATTATATAAAAGTTGACAAACGCCTTGCAGTGTAAACATCATTAACATCTTACCACCATCCATCATACAATACAGACAGAACCCTGAAATATAGATGATCTAAATGGCGCAACAAAGTAGAGCTTAAGTGTGTAGAGCACTTCATTGGCCCTCATGACAATGCTCGGCACTCTAAACAGTATAACAGGCCTATGTTTTTATGAGAGGTTGAGACATCCCTCCCTTTTTTGTTGAACAGATGGACGTTCATTTTATTAGTAGAAGCATGTTGCATTAAGGTATAGCACTAACATAAGCTCTTAAAAGTTTCCATCAACAGGTAGTTAAAGCCCAGAAAATCATGTTGGCTGCAAGAGATTGGGTGTTGATGAGAGCCAACCAACGACAGAACTGCCTGGAGCCCTGCTGTGAAGGTCCATTCCAAATTTTTTTGACCGCATGCACAGCAGTAAATGTGCAAGCTGACATGGATACACGCCTGCATGTTAAGCTGCAGTACCACCAGATCAGGGAGCAGGTGTCCAGATGAACCTTGATGATAAGGACCGATGGACTGAACTCTTGATCTTGCCGTCTTCATCTTAAGCATTATGTATTTTGGATAATCTGGACATCTATCTTCTGCCTAAATGCAGAAGTGTCTCATGACACTAACACTCCTAACACTTTTCTTCACCTGAGTTATGAATATGCGTTGTGTACTAACCAGTCAGGCTGTTGGGCACATTCCGAAGGTGGCTTGGCCTGAAGATGATCAAACCCTGAATCGAAGTGAGTTTGATTCTGTGCCTTACTTTGATAATGAAACTAGAACTGTAAAGGGAGCATGGGACTGCACTGCGCATATGAATGACTCTTGCCAATACAACTGTTTTGAGGGATAGTATCAATCTGCTTACAATAGATTATGAAACCCCACTGCTCCAAAGATGCTTCATGGGGATAGGGGTGAGGTGATTCCAGGAAGCTGTGGGTTACGAGAATGATTCCAGGAATGAAAGGGTTACCGTATGAGGAACATCTGGCAGCTCTTGGGCTGTATTCCCTGGAGTTCAGGAGAATGAGGAGGGGATCTCATAGAAAGATTCCAAATGTTAAAAGGCCTGAACAGATTAGATATGGGAAAGTTATTTCCCATGGTAAGGGATTCTAGGGCAAGAGGGCACGACTTCAGGATTGAAGGATGCCATTTTAGAACTGACATGTGGAGAAATTAATTTAGTCAGTGGGTGATAAATCTGTGGAATTTGTTGCCACGAGCAGCTGTGGAGGCCAAGTCATTGGGTACATTTAAGGCAAAGATAGATAGGTTCTTGATTAGCCAGGGCATCAAAGGGTATGGGGTGAAAGCAGGGGAGTGGGGATGACTGGAAGAATTGGATCAGCCCATGATTGAATGGCGGAGCAGACTCAATGGGCCAAATGGCCTACTTCTGCTCCTATATCTTATGGTCTAAGTATGTTGCTGCACCATCATGGGTTGTGGCTAGACTTAGGTAACAGTACGTGCAATGTCAACACTATTGGTGACCTTCCAAATCTTGTTCACGATACTTACTAGGTATGTGGCCGACAGGCCTAACACCGGCTGCCAGGGTTCCCCCTTCTAAAATGGGATCTTTGGCTTGAACCAAAGTCATCAAGTGGTTGTTGTTATCTGACCTAAGTAGTACCATAGTTGTACCACCTGTCCACACTCTCTCTACATCCTAGTGTGTGGGGCTGCTATTGAAGGACAATGGAGATTGAGCGTTTCTGGATTGTGGTGTTCCTGTTCTGAGAACCTGCCGGACTACTCGTGAAGGCATTAATGTGGCCTCAGCACTACGTGACTTGAGCCAATGACATCACTGCTGAAAGGCTGGCAAGTTACACTGTGGCACTAGACTTCCTGTTGTCTAAGAGAGGTGGTACTGCTGCCATTATTAGCCAGGAGTGTTGCATGTGTGTCCTTGATATCAACAGCCAACTGTCCATGATGAAACTGTCACAGAGTTTCAGAGACCCTGTAGTACTGAAATTCAGTAACAGGACAAAGAGGAGGGAATGTGGAAGTTATGGTAAAACTGCCTGAGGCAGTTGTAGTCAAGCGAGGCTGCTGGAGACACCTCTGTTTACTGCAGATCAGGTAAACTGGGATGACTGCGGCAGTGTGAACTCAAGCCAGACGAGTAAGGCCACTGTAGTGAAAGGTTTTAGTAAAGCATAGCATCCCTTTACACAATAAGAGGTGCTGGAGATAATGGAAGAACGTGAATCACACTCAATAAGGAACAATTGCTTTACCAACTTCAAAATATCATCAGTTGTCTGCTTGAAGTTTCGATTTACTTTTAACACTTCTGTTGTGAATGGTGATTGATCTTACAAGTAAGAAATTCAAACAAATATAATTTACCAAATGGTCAATATCCGCAACTAATAAGCGTGTCCTGTATAAAAATGCAAACACAAGGAAATTCAAGCAACGCACACAAAATGCTGGTGGAACGCAGCAGGCCAGGCAGCATCTATAGGGAGAAGTACAGTCGACGTTTCAGGCCGAGGCCAATCAACTTTCCAGCTCTTAGCTTCATCCCTCCCCTCCTGCCTTCTCCTATCATTTCAGATCTTCCCCTCCCCCTCTCACTTTCAAGTCTCTTACTATCTCTTCTTTCAGTTAGTCCTGTACTAAAATAGCAGCTTTCTCTCCTGGCTTCAGAACAGTGTGGGTGACAGGCACCATGCTGTTCTCCTTGTGCACAAGAAAAAAAAGCAAAGCTTGAGTCGTAAGAGTACACTGGGCGCTGTTATTTTAGTAATTTAATTTATTATCGATGACAACAGAAGGAACAGAGCAAAGGGTTCATCTGCTATCAGAGAGAGGAGTCCAGTTGCGAGTGAAGCCCCTCAACTATTGTCGTTGTAGTTTCCCACCCCAAGGGGCCACATAAGTGGCAGCAGTGCCATTGACTGATGTGTAGGAATAATAGAACAGGACTGAAATAATTAACTTTGAATGTAAAGAATGAAAAGGCATTGCACAGTTTATTCTTGTAAATAATTTTATTATGAATAAAATTTATTTTGTTTAAAAATACTCTCTTTATTCAGTACATGATGAGAATACTTGTGCTGTTTCCAATTCTTACAAACAATTCAATTGTTTCACCAGCTTTGCTACCAACTTCCATCTTGTTCTTACTTTTTTACCTGCTCTGTCTTTGACACCTCTCTCACATAGAAATCCAGGGTCCAGACAGTGGCTAGTCCCAGGGTTTACAGAAGATTGAAGCCCTAAGGTCAATTACAAGTATGCATCCTTTGATAATAAATGTACTTTGAACCTTTAAGTCCAGAAGTCAAAGCCTGATGGCAGAAGCCCTGGATCTAGAAATTTGAAGTCCACTGGGGAAGTTGGAGGCTTGTTGTCTGCGAGTCTGCTGAAGGTTTGAGGGGTAGGAGGACTGTCTGCGGGTGGGTGGGAGGGAGGAGAGGGGCTTGTTTTGCTGTTGTTATTTTGTTGCTTCTCTGTTGTTTTGTGGAACACCATGCGTATACCATGTTGGCGCCGGAATGTGTGGCAATACTTGTGGGCTGTCTCCAGCGCATCCTTGGGTTGTGGTGGTTGTTAACGCAAATAACGTGTTTCACCATTTGTTTCGATGTACATCAATAAATTTGAATCTGAACCTGAACTGGAAAGCAGAGTACGGACAGGTCAGGATAATGTAGGAACTGTCTTAGTGCAAGTAACTGTAACCATGTACAATCTTTACCAGCCCTGGCCTCACTAGCTGCCTAAGTTGTTAACAAAACTTCATCCCGTTCAGAAACACCCAGAAAACAATTAAAAAATTAAATGATGTAAAACAATCATTTACACTATGAATAATGAAAATAATTAAACCAAATTAAATAAAGCAAATAGCTTTCTCCATGTAGTGGAATTCATTTTAATGGGACTACTTGCCTGAAATTTAAATGTTAATGGTCTGTAGGCAGATTTCCCAGTGTCAGAATTGTGAAGGTTTTGTTATGTAGACTCCATGAAAACCTCAGAGAGCAGTATAGATCTGGACAGAAGATGTCACTATTGGTTTAGGCCCAAATCACCACTGAAACTGGGAACTTCACTGACGTCTATTATCACTGACATAAATCGTGAAATTTGTTGTTTGTGGCATCAGTACAGTGCAATACATGAAAAATTATTGTTAAGTTACAATAAGAAATATAAAAAAAATACTGCAAAAAGAGAGCAAAGTTGTGAGATAATGTTCATAGGTTCATAGACCATTCAGAAATCTGATGGCAGAGGGGAAGACTAAACACAAGAACTTCTGCAGTTGCTGGAAGTTCAGAATAACACACAAAAAATGCTGGAGGAACTCAGCAGGTCAGGTAGCATCCATGGAAAGGAATAAAAGAGTCGACATTTTGGGTCCTGGCTGAAATGTGAATTATTTATTCCTTTCCATAAATGGCTGAGTCCCTCCAGTATTTTTTGTGTGTTGCAGAGGGGAAGAAGCTGTTCCTAAAATCTTGAATGTGTGTTCAGGCTCTTGTACATCCTGTCTAATGAGAATAGGATTATGATTATTATTATTATCATTATTATCTCATCATGTTTGGTCCCTTAGGGACACAAGATTTGATTCAATCATGATGATACTTGTGATGCAAAATGGATAGCAGAAAATACCAATTCAGTGACAAGGCTGACAGCAGGTGGAGCTGCTGACTCAGAGCTCCATAGATCCAGGTTCAATCCTGACTGTGTGTGCTACCTGTATGGAGTTTGCACAACCTCACCGGAACCATGTGGGTTTCCTTCACTGCACTGGTTTTCTTTAGCATCCCAAAGATGTGATTTGCCAGGTTAATTGACTGCTGTAAATTACCACAAGTGTGCAGATGAGTGATAGCGATGAGAGTGTGGGTCTTAGAAATAGGATGAATATACAATTAGTCTAAATAGGTGCTGGATTGTCAGTACAGGTTCAGAGAGTTTAAGGGCTAGTTACTGTGCTTTATCTCAGGATGAAAGTTCAAAAATTGGGAGGATCAACAATCTTTCAAGGTGTGAGACCTGTGGGGGTATGGGACACTGCCACCTGGAGGATCTGCACCAGATCTCACACATCATCCCAGTTTGGAAATATCTCATTGTTACAGAGTAATACAGCATAGAAACAGACCCTTCGGTCCAACCCGTTGTTGCTGGCCAAGATTCCCCATCCAAGCTAATCCCATTTGGCCATTAACCTTCCAAATGTTTCCTGTCAGGATGGGAAACAATTTCTTCCCTCAGGCCGTGAGGCTACTGAACTCCCTGCTACCACCCAGGTCTCACTACATATGAAACACCAGTAGCAATATACTGTTTACTTTTAAACTTGTTTTGTAAATGTACCCTGTCATTTGTTAATTTATTTGTGCTAATATTAATTTATTTGCAGGCAGTTTTGATGGGCCAGATGGCCTACTCCTGCTCCTATTTCTTATGTCCTTATGTGTTGTGTGAGTTTTATGTACTGTTTTGGTCCAAAGGAATGTTGTTTCATTTGGCAGTATGTATATATATATATAGAAATAATAATAAACTTGAACTTGTGCTATTCACATAACTGTCCAACTGCCTTTTAAAATTTGTTATATACCTGCTTCAGCCATTTCCCTCTGGCAGCTCCTTCGACATACTGTTTATTCGTTATGTGCTGCGTCATGTGACATTATGGTCTTTCCACGACTGTGATTGTTCTCAGCAAATTTTTTCTACAGAAGTGGTTTTCCATTACCTTCTTCTGGGCAGTGTCTTTACAAGAGGTGTGATTTCAGCCATTATTAATTCTCTTCAGAGATCACATAACAAAGACATACTACCCTTTGTGAAAATGTTGCCCCTCATGTCGCTGAGTCTAAGTCCTGAACTCCCATCTCAACAACAGGGTATTTTTACCACATTGTGGTTCAAGTAGTTAGTTCGTGACTTTCTTAATGGCAATTAGGAATGAGTAGTAAAAATTATGGTCTTGTGGTTCTCACATCCCAAAAGTAAAAAATAAAAGCATTGTAAATCTGAGAATGCAGTTAGAAAGCCATAAAAATACAAACAGAAGCCTTGCTTTTGAAGCAATGTATATAGAAAGAAAAGGTAAGAAGGATTATAAACCATATAGCTCATAGAATGTTTCTACAATCTGGCTTACCAGTGACAAGGGAACACTCATCAGTACTAAAATTATTAAAAAAGTTGAAAATAAATTATGCATGTGATTTAAATCTGAAATTCTCAGCCACAAAATGTCATGACAAGTGGATATAAATTTATTTAAAAAAGAATGGTTACTAACAGAGATTACTCTTAATCTGAATGGGTATTGGATCCTAAATTTCAAGTTCCTTTCCCCCACAGACGCTGCTCAACCCAATGAGTTCCTCCAGATATTAGCATATTAGATCATGAGACATAGGAGCAGAATTAGGCCATTTGGCCCATTAAATCTGCTCTGCCATTCCATCATGGCAGATTTATTATCCTTCTCAGCCTTGTTCTCCTGCATTCTCCCCATAACTTTTTATGTTGTTTTTCTTGAATGGGTTCCATGGATTTCTTTTATTTCATGATTGTGGGAAGATGAATCTCTGAGTTGTATATGTAGGGCTCTCAGTACCAGTAACTGTGGTGTTAACTGTTCAGGCTAACAAAATGGCTTCTCTGTGTTGTTATAATGAAATGGCTTCTCTGTAATGTTACTTAATACTGTAATAGGTTTCTGTGTCTGGAATGTTTGGGTTATGACTGCAGACAAGGGGGGAATTAACCAATGGAGAATTGTTACGCTATCTTGTATGTGTAAGCTGAGCGGGAGTTTGCGGTCTTTTTCCAGAGGCGAGCAAGGAGGACGGACGTGTGAGGAGCGGACAGCAGTTCCAGGGTGGCGGTTACTGGACGTTGGCGGTTCAGACGGTGGCCAAAGACTCAGAAGATCATTGTGGATGGAACCGGAGGTGTGAGCTCCAACGTATTAAAATATTATGTGCACAAACTGATAAACTTACTGATTTGGTGCCTTTAGTTTATTTGTTTCACTAACCCATCACTAAGGAATAGCTATAAAGTTGCAATTATTTGCTTGCCTTTGGTGTGTTGCCTGGTATTTGTGTTGCAAATGTGTATGGGGGGGGACATTACACTGTACTTACACCAAAGTATTGCACTGTTGGCGGGGCGACAGCAGTTCACCTTAGGCGAATGGGGGTAAATTGGGGGCACGGATGCTACATATACTACATTCATACTTTGTTAATAATTGTACTTTGAAACTTCTGCTTTAAACAAATGTTGAAATTGAACTCACATGGGTTACTTGTGCTGGCAGCTCATTTCACACTCTCACGACCCTCTGAGTGAAGAAATGTCCCCTCACGTTCCCCTTAAACTTCTCAACTTTCACCCCTAAGCCATGACCTCTGGTTGTAGCCCCACCCAACTTCAGTGGAAGCATCTTGCATTTACCCTGTCTATACTCCTCATAATTTTGTATATTTCTATCAAATCTCCCCTCAGTCTTCTACATTCTAAAGGATATAGTCCTAACGTATTTAATCATTCCTTATAACTCAGGTCCTCCAGACCTTGCAACATCCTTGAAAATTTTCTCTGCACTCTTTCAACCTTGTTTACATCTTTCCTGTAGGTAGGTGACCAAAACTAAAGGTAGGCCTCACCAATGTCTTATACAACTTCAACATAACATCCCATCTTCTGTACTCAATACATTGATTTATGAAGGCCAACGTGCCAAAAGCTTTCTTTATGATCCTATCTGCCTGTGACGCCACTCTCAATGAACTATGTGCCTGTATTCTCAGATCTCTTTGTTCAACCGCACTCCTCAGTGCCTACCATTCACCATGTAAGACCGATTCTGGTTGGTCCCACCAAAGTGCAAAACCTTGCACTTGTCTGCTTTAAATTCCATCTGCCATTTTTCAGCTGGTGTAGATCCCTCTGCAAGCCAAGAAAGCCTTCCTTACTGTACACTACAAGCCCAATGTTGGTGGTGTCTGCAAATTTGTCGATCCAGTTAACCACATTATCATCCTGATCATTGATATAGATGACAAACAAAGAACTCAGCACCGATCTCTCTCGACATGGTCAAGAGGTTTCAGATGTTGTTCAGACCAAACATCAGAATGGGGCAGAAATGTGATCTACAGTACTGTGCAAAAGTCTTAGGCACATATATATAGCTAGGGCAGTTCAGACTTTTGTGTGGTACTGTAGTTCTCAATGTGGAGTGGAGAATGATTTTGTAAATCTGGCAGAGGCAAAGGATGTTGAGAATGGTGACGGTGGAACGCCACAGGAGGGGTGTGGGACAGGTGGCAGAGGAGTGTCAGTGGCGGAGGAAGGGGTGCGTGCAGATACCCCCAGTGAGGTAATTTGATTCAAAACAATTGGTGTATTGATCATTACAGAATGTCTCTCTGGTGTTTCCTGCTCCCTCCACACTCCCTTCCTCTTTTCTTAACTATGATTTCCCTGTCCACTTTCAGTTCACAATAGAGACGCATATCAGAATCAGATTTATCATCACTCACATGTCAAGATTTTTTTGTGCAGCAGCAGTACAGTGTAATACATAAAATTGTTACAGTATCGTGCAAAAGTCTTAAGCACCTTAGCTATATACACGTGACCATGGAATGATTATTGGTAGTTTGAGTATCTCAGAACCAGCTGATCTCCAGGAATTTTCACAGACAACAGTCTCTAGAGTTTACAGAGAATGGTGCGAAAAACAAAATATCCAATAAGTGGCTGTTCTGTGGGTGAAAATGCCTTATTGATGAGAGAATTTAGAGAATGACCAGACTGGTTCATGCTGACAGGAAGACAGCAGTAACTCAACCACGAGTTATAACAGCTGTGTGCAGAAGAGCATTTCTGAACGCACAAAATGATGAATCTTGGATTGGCTACAGCAGCAAAAGGCCAAGAAAATATACACTCAGTGGGCAGTTTATTAGGTACATGAGATATCTAATATACCAAAGTGAATATTAGGCCATTCAGAAGTGGAATATTTTCTGTAATTTGATCTTATTGCAAGCATTTTGCTAGCTAAATTCGTCCAAAAACAAGAATTTGATAATGACCAGAAAAACTGATTACGGTTGAAAAATAGATATTGGGCAGGACAAGAACAAATACCCCCGTTTCTCATCAGATTAATGCCAAGGGATCCTTTACCTGAAAAGCCTTGGTTTATTGACTCTGAAACAGAGCAATCGTAATTACACAGCACTCAGTTCTGCACTAACCTGTCAGCCTAGATTTGTGCTCCAAACTCTCTGGGGTTGGACTTGAACCCATGAAATGCTAATGATAATGCTACCAACTGCATTGCTCTGAGTCTGCAAAACAAGTTGCTGTGTCATGGAATAGTTCCAGATTTCGATTGGGGAGCAGTAATCAATGTGTCTTCGAGACCTTTGTAATGTGACGATTAGAACATAAATGAGGGACTGTTTAACTTACGAGCTCCAACTAGGTCACCTCTGGAAGACAGCTTTATGAAGGAAGAACAGGGCCTAAAGTTCAGGTAGGGAACAAAAAGACCTAGATTGATTTTCTGAAATACAGAAATTTGTGAGATGACTTTTACACCTCTGAAAATGATTCAAATGGTAAATTGAAGCCATTTATTATGGTTATAAAGTCTATAAGCATAAAAAAAAGGGCCAGACCATTTAAACAGGGATACATGACCAACTACATGATAAAAGAACCATGTATGGTACAGCAGTTACAGAGACAGTGACCAGGGTACAATTCCTGTCACCATCTGTATGTAGTTTTGTATGTTCTCCCCATGACTGTGTGGGTTTCATCTGACTACCCTTGTTTCCCCCCCACAGTCGAAAGCCATGTAGGTTAGGTTAATTTGTCACTTGGGTGTAGTGGGCTCATTGGGCTGGAAGGGTCTGTTATTTTGCTGTATCTCTAAATAGAAAATAAAATGACCATTGTGATCAGTGAAAGATTAAGGAGCTAGGGGAAGATAGATGGATTTAAACTAAAGATCAGCCATTATCTACTTCAATATGCCAGATTCATTTGGATAGAGATCACCTGAATGGATGTCAAATTTTGCATTAAATTAATCTAATCACTTTTTATGATAATGTACTATTTAATGATGCTACACTGTGTGAAGTGGTTCAAAGTTGTCCCAATCAAAACCCACACTGTCAGAGACAGATGAATTCAAGATGCAAATTAGATTTAGTTTTATTATTGAATTGCTGTTGCCATGGTAGTAGGTGTCATCAACAACATCTTCATGAGCTCTTTCTTGCTTGGTTACATGAAGCTGACCCTATTTTACAATATGTTTGTTACAGTGGTGCTAGAAAGTTGGTGAACACTGTAGAATTTTGTTTCTACATAAATATGATCTAAAATGCGATCAGATCTTCATGCAAGTCCTAAAACTAGACAAAGAGAACTCAATTAAACAAATAACACAACACCAAACAATGAACCTACCCATAAACACTCGTTCGTTATGTGTCGTGTCGTTTGACCTGGGTGATCATGGTCCATGATTGTTCTTGGCAGATTTTTTCTACTTAAGTGGCTTGCCATTGTCTTCTTCTAGGCAGTGTCTTTAGAAGATGGATGACCCCAGCCATTATCAGTACTCTGCAGAGATATTCTGCCTGGCGTCAGTGGTCTCATAACCGGGACTTGTCATATGCACCAGCTGCTCATACGACCATCCACCACCTGCTTCCATGGCTTCACGTGACCCTGATCAGGGGACCAAGTAGGTGCTACCCCTCACCCAAGGGTGACCTGCAGGCTAGTGGAGGAAAGAAACGCCTTACACCTCCTTTGGTGGAGATGTATCTCCACACTGCCACTTTATCCATGAACACTACTTCACTATTTTGCTGTCTGCTTACACGGTTTTTTCCCTACCATATTTCTTACTGTAATTTGTAGGATTTTTATGCATTGCATTCTTCTGCTGCTGCAAAATAACAAATTTCACAAGATTTGTCTGTGATTATAAACCTGACTCTGATTCAGATCTGAAATAAAAGGAGAAAATGCTGGAAATATTCGACAGGTCATGAAGGGAGAAATTGAATTTCAGAATTGACAAAAATTCATGTGTCTTCTGTTTCTCTCTCATCAAATGCTGACTGAACTGCCATTGCCAACACTTTGTGTTTGATTTATAAAATACAAGGATCATTTAAACATTTCCTCCCACTTCAAAATATTTCTATATAAGGATCCCTGTGTTCTCCTTTGAGAGTGTTTTCATGAATGCAAATCTCTTTATTATTTTTCCAAAATTTTCTAGCACTTTACATTCTTGTTTTAAAGTTTACATCCCATGAGGTAGAAAAGCTCCCAGTGACGACTAATTTATTCTGTCCCTCAGCTACAGTCTTATTCATGCTGTCAGACTAATAAAATGAAGGTACACTATAAAAAGTCTCAAATTCAGTTTATCAGAAACCTGCTGAAAAAAAAATCACAAATGCAACATAGTTATTTGCACAAATTGCTAAAACATTTATCAAATATTGTTCATTCAGTTAATTACATGCCAGTCAGTTTAACATCTCTGGAAGAGCATATTTTGGAATCTTCAATAACAAATATATTGAGATGACAAAAATAATTGGAAGCAATCTATACAGCTTTTGTAAATGAGCATTGTGCTTGAAAAATCCAATAAAGATCTTTAAAGTTGGGAGAGATATAATAGCTGTGGGGGAAATGTGGTTTGCATGGACATCCACATAGATCAGCCGATTTGAGTGGTGTCACAATAACAACCTTGCTCTCAGCGTAAGACAAGGAATTGATTGTGGACCAGGAAGTAGAAGTCAAGGAAACACACACCAGTCCTCTTCAAGGCGTCAGCAGTGGAAAGGGTGAGCCGTTTCAAGTTCATGGGTGTCAACATCTCTTAAAATCTGTCCTGGGCTCAACACATCGATGCAATTACAATCATGTCAGTGTCTATACAGTATTTCATTAGGAATCTGAGGAGATCTGTTATATCATAAAATACTCTAGCAAATTTTTACAAATGTACCATGGAGAGTATTGTAAGTGGTTGTATCTATCACCATCTCGTTTGGAGGAACAGAAAAAGTTCTAGAAGGTTGCAAACTCTGCCAGATCCATCATGGACACTAGCCTCCCCAGATTGAGATTTTCTAAAGGTGATGCCTCAAAAAGGCGGCGTGCATCATTAAGGACCCCGCCATCACCCAGAAAATGCCCTCTTCTCATTGCTACCATCAGGGAGGAGGTATTGGAGCCAAATGACACACACTCAACATCTAAAGAACAGCTTTTTCCCCTATGCCATCAGGTTTCTGAACAGATAATGCAATTGACTCATGAACATCATCTCATTATATTTGCTCTTTGATTAGTTTAATTTTAAAAACATATTTCTTATTGTATTTTTACATATTGGACTGTACTGTTGTCACAAATCAAAAAAAAATTCATGACATATATCAGTGATATTAAATGTGATTCTATTCGGATGGTGAAAGAGATATTCAGTTAGAGGATGGGCAAAATATTAGATTATTAACTGATTTAGGGGAAGAAATATAGTAGATGAACTAATGGAGGTAGATAGTAAGGTTCCTCATGTTGAGTCCTTCTTTGCAGCTTCTATGTACATCGAGAGGTTGAGAGGCTGCTGACATGAAAGGCAAAATAATTAATTTTGGGAAATCAAAGGAAGTTAAAAGAAAATGGTAAAATGCGAGCTTAATTGCTAAATAGTTTGGTGAGATGATATATTGTTTAAAAGTGCTCTAAATCAGATAATTCATTTGCAAATCTAAATATTGCAATCTTTGTAAATTCTTTTACATCAAGTTCAAATCTGACCTTTTCCCCCAAGTTTGTGTCTAGGCGTAGCCTTGACTCAGTGCTGGAATTCCACTTCAGAGTTCAAATACTGCTCCAGAGACTTGGCTGACAACACAGCCCTATACCCAGATTCAGATTTATTTATCACATGTACATACTATCAGAACATACAGTGGAATGTGTTAACAACTAACACATCCTAAAGATGTGCTGTGGGCAGCCTGTGAGTGACACCACACATTCCAGTGTCAACACAGCATGGCCACAAAGCTCAATGAAGTATTATCTTTGAAGCAAAAGCAGGATGCCATTTTATCTTGCAGGGGGGCCAACAGAGATCTCAGTTGATTTGAAGAAGTTTCCCCAGTGTACTGGCCTCAGAGATTATCTGGCTGATAGTTCTTGCAGGTGAATAATGGTTCTTGCTGGTCAATAATGCTGGTGAATGTTACTGAGATTTCTGCATATGGATTTTGGACTATGGACTATTTTTTCAGTCTTATGGTTTTGATATTGTGTATTTGCTGTTGTTCATTGTTTTTGTGTGTGTATGTGTGTGGGAGGATTTGGGGGTCAATGTTCTTGTGTTTCGTTCAGGGGGAGGTGGGTTTGGGGAGTTGATGATCGTGTTGGTAGGTTTGCTGTTTCTCTCTCAACTGACTTCCAAGGTTTTTCTTTGTTTTGTGGCTATCTGGAGAAGAAGAATCTCAGAGTTGCATACATAACTTGATAATAAATAAACCTTTGAACCTTTGATAGTGGGGCTTATTGTGCATAAATTAAGTTCTGCATTTTCCCATGTTTCTACAATGATGATGCTCCAGAGAATGGGGTCATCAATCCTTGACTTCAGAAAGAGAGGAGTATCTCGCAGGTTGGATCTATGGAGAATGTTTCTCCTGCTTGAAGATTGGTTAAGGAGAAACTTCGTTGCAATGAATTTGTGATCCTGGAGGGGAGACCCAGTCACTGAATTTACTCAAAACAAAAATTGTTAGATTTTTGAACTTTATGGGGATCAAGGGATATGGAGATAGTTTCGAAAAATTCCACAGAGGTAGAGGATGAACCTTGACCTGGATGAATGGCAGAAGGCAGCCAAATTGCCTACTCTGTTGCTACTCCTAATGTTCAATGGCTACTCCAAATGTAAGAAGGGTGGGAAGCAGCAGAAAGGAAACTCTTGACCTGTTAGTCTAATATCAGTGGTTGGGAAGTTGTTGGATTTGACTGTTAGGGATAAGATTATGAAGTACCTGGAGGCACGTGACAAGATAGGCCAAAGCCAGCATGGTTTCCTGAAAGGAAAATCCTGCTTGACTAACCTACTGCAATTTTTTGAGGAAATTACAAGAGGGTAGACAAAGGAGATGCAATGGATGTGGTGTACTTGATTTTTCAGAAGGTCTTTGACAAGGTGCCACACATGAGGCTGCTTAGCAAGCTAAGAGCCCATGGAATTACAGGGGAGTTACTAGTGTGGGTGGAGCATTGGTTGACTGGCAGAAAACAGAGAGTGGATCCTTTTCTGGCTGGCTGCTGGTTAGCAGTGGAGTTCCACAGGGGTTGGTGTAGAACCGCTGTTTTCTATGATGTATGTCAATGATTTGGACTATGGGATTAATGGATCTGTGGCTAAATTTGCTGATGATACAAAGATAGGTGGAGGAGTGGGTATTGTTGAGGAAACAGAGAGCCTGCAGAGAGATTTAGATAGTTTAGGGTAATGGGTAAAGAAGTGGCAAATGAAATACAATGTTGGAAAATGTATGGTCATGCACTATGATGGAAAAATTAAATGGGTAGACTATTATTTAGATGGGGAGAGAATTCAAACTGCAGAGATGCAAAGGGTCTTGGGAGTCCTTGTGCGGGATACCCTAAAAGTTAACCTCCAGGTTGAGTCAGTGGTGAAGAAGGCGAATGCAATATTGGCATTCATTTCTAAAAGAATAGAATATAAGAGCAGGGATGTGAGGTTGATGCTCTATAAGACACTCATGAGACCACACTTGGAGTATTGTGTGCAGTTTTGGGCTCCTTATTTTAGAAAGTATATACTGACATTGGAGAGGGTTCAGAGAAGATTCACAAGAATGATTCCAGGAATGAAAGGGTTACCATATGAGGAACGTCTGGCAGCTCTTGGGCTGTATTCCCTTGAGTTCAGGAGAATGAGGGGGAATCTCATAGAAATATTCCGAATGTTAAAAGGCCCGAACAGATTAGATATGGCAAAGTTATTTCCCATGGTAGGGGAGTCTAGGACAAGAGGGCACAACTTCAGGATTGAAGGACGTCCAATTAGAACAAAGATGCAGAGAAATTACTTTAGTCAGAGGATGGTAAATCTGTGGAATTTGTTGCCATGAGCGGCAAGTCATTGGGTGCATTTAAGGCAGAGATAGATAGGTTCCCGATTAGCCAGGGCATCAAAGGGTATGGTGAGAAGGTAGGGGTGTGGGGATGACTGGTAGAATTGGATCAACCCATGATTGACTGGTGGAACAGACTCGATGGGCTGAATAGCCCACTTCTGCTCCTATATCTTATGGTCTTATGGCCTACTCTGCTGCTAATCCTAATATTCAAGAACTATTCCAAATGGCCTAGTCTGCTGCTACTCCCAATGTTCAAAAATCCAGTGAATCCTTTATTGGGATATCCTGATGTTGTAAAATCTTCTACAGTTCTTTGAAAAAGTATTCAGCACCCAACTGTTATCTCATGTAAATGAGTATTATGACCAGGGATCTTGATCAATTTAATTGAGAATTATTTGTGAATCACATTCTTTTTTTCCCACAGCAGAAACCCCTCCCCAAAAAAGAGGGAAATTGTATAGCGTAAAAAACTGAAATTTCAAAAATTGAAATGATACATGTCAGATGTATCCTGAGCAAAGGGTGATGAATACTTTTGAACTGCTAATATTTCAGTTTGTGAATCTTTAGGTTTTTATGCTTTACAATTTACATGTTTTCATTTGGGGTCTACTGTGAAAAAGGAGCATGCGATTCAGAAATAAAAATTCTCAGTTGAATTGCTCAAAATCCCTGGTTGTAATACTCATTTATATGAACAAAGGGTTGGGAGAAGAATACTTTTTCAAGGCACTGTGATGAAATACACGCTCTTTCACACAATAAGCAGGATAGCGTTAATCTTTAACAATGGATCTAAAGAAGTAGAAATTATTGTCAGTAGAGTGTTTCTTTATTCTCTTATCCTAATACATAACTTCATTTTAACACTGTCCAAATCTCTTACATTGCATAGAATATAGATTTTTTTTCACTTTAAATTTCACAATGAAATAATTTTCTGTGGTTATGTGAAACCAGGTATTGCAATCCTCTTGGGTAAATTTACAGACCTAGTTCTAGGTCCTCCAGTTCCTTCAAAAGTGCTTCTTCTTTTTGCATTTTCTCCAACTATAAATGGAGATAGAGTAAAACAAAAATTGCACTTAATAATAATAACCAGAGAAAAAGAAAATTTTAACAACAAGAAAAGACAAATTTTAGTCTCCTTCCCCCACCCCAACAGCTCATTTGAAACCAAAGATCAGAGTTTCCAGATTTTAACAATAGTCTCATCAGGACAATCTGGCTTCAAACACGATGGCTACCAAATCATTATAGCTTAGCATCCATGGGCAGAAATGGAAAGAATAAACAAGAGTTCTTGTGAATAACCCTGGCAGTGCTTTGAAAATGTTATTAGTTTGTGAAGATTATTTGAGAGCAATAAGGCATCAAACTACAATAAAATCAGAGATGCTCACTGGAATCAGGTATCAGCTGTGGTGACAGGACACTTTGCACCATATCTAGTTGTATAGCTACTAGCAATCAGATTCCTCATGGGGAAGCATGACAGAGTACATTAAGTAACTGGTTTTTCTAAAAATGTAACCCAAGTCTATGGCAGGACTTTGGAGAGTGAATATAAGTTATGTTTTAATAATCTATATTTAGAATGCAAGTTATTTTCTATTCCCCCAGACCAATTCTATTGGTTCATGGAAGAATTTACATTTGAGGTTCTGCAAACATATTTCAAGAGAGATTAGGCAGTGCAATTTCCACAGGTGCTGCCTGGCCCACTGAGTTCTTCCAGCATTTTGAAAGTGCAATTTCCTGACTGACTGCTGTTAAAGGGAAAGGTACACACACGTAAGATTGCACACCCAGATCTGCAACTTCAGTGAGGCGACAGGCCTGAACAGTGGCCATTGGGCAACATCCAGTCCCCAAAGCTGCATTCCTCAGGCTGACGAGAGTCAAACCCAATCCATAAAATGCCACTCTACCATAGCATTTAGTGTAATGCATTACTGCGCCAACCATCTGGGTCCAATTCCTATCGTTAAGGAGGTTATACATCCTCCCAGTGTCCGTGTGGGATGTACCATGCTGAATTTTAATTTTATTTATTTAGAGATATCTCTAAATAAACTAAATTAAAAAGGTTATACTTGATACTTCCCACATGATAAATCAGAGGCATTTAAAAATCCCTTTGATAGCCACACAGATGGCAGGAAAATGGAGGGTTATGTAGGAGGGTTAGATTGATCTCAAAGGCCAGCACATTGTGGGCTGAAGGACTTGTACTGTTCTATGTTCTATTAAAAGTGCACAACTCTGGAGATGAGAACTAATAATTGGCACCTGGTTCTTTTCCAGTTGCTTGCCAGAAGCTTCTTGTTCTTTTAGCTGTTCAATCGCTTTAAGTTTCTGCAACAGACAGGAGCTTACAGTTAAGATGAACCAGAACAGTTTTGCAAGATAACCATCAAACTTCAGAAGCTCACTTCTGTGAGAAAAAGAGGATCTTAAGCAATATTTTAATATATTGAGCCTATGCTGCTTTTTCTCCCCGTCATTGACATTACTCTCATCCCCAATCCCACCCTTCCATACATTTTCCACTGAACTTACCTTTTTGATGTTCTTGATTTTTTTCTCTATTTCAGGGTCGCCATGGCTCTCAGCAGAGGGGACCTCTCTAGGTTCAGGGTCAGGCGGTGCTTCTTGTATGACCTCAGGTCTGCTCTCCTGCTAGAAATAAAGTAGAAAGACAAGGGGTTGATGAGCAAGTATCTCTCTCCACTTGTGATCAGTCAGAACTTTTATTCTTTTGACAGAATCACACTATCTGGTTCAAAATACTCAAGGCAGGAATTCAGTCATCTTTAACGATAAGGTCTAACAATTCTCCAACACCCAGCAACTCTTAACGAACTGCTGAAATGACCTAGTAGACCACAGACAGGAGGCACAGGAGACTGGATGAAAGGTCTCGACTACAAATATCAACAACCCTTTTTTCCTCCATGCATGCTGAGTTCTTCCAGCTTTTTGTGCATTGTTCCAGTAAATTAGGAAGCAGCTAACGACAGACAATAAATTCTGGCTTTATCAGCAATAATCACATCCTATACAAGGACGTAGAATAAATGTACATCACTGTAGGAGGTTACTTGTTCTATTGAGACCATGCCAAGTGTTAGCCAGTTTAATTGCATTTTTCAGCTCTCCCTAACAGCCTTGCAGGTTTTAGCTCATCAGATACCTTTTAAACATAACAGTTTCCACCTCCACAGTCACATTCGCAGTGAGTTTCAGAGACTACCAACCACAGCACGAAAAACGTTCTACTCTTTTCTAATTAATCCTCCCAAACACTCAGATCTGAAGATCTCTGCTGCCTATTCATGCTCCATCCTATCCTCTTCATCAAGGGCTTATGATTTTATACAATTTAATTCAATCCAGCCTGTCTCATTTACCTAGAACAGTCCAGCCTATCCAATATTTTCTCAATTAAAATTTTCTAGTGACAATAATTCCTCTATTCCTAATTATATATTTACTTATTTCCTCTTTACTATGCCCTTGTGACAGAGTGACCACATTGCAAGCATCTTTACTTATGGACTAACTTTACAGTAAAGTTAGTCCATAACCTCCCAGGCTTTATAACATATACAATACTGTGTAGTCATGCACTCACACACACACATCTATATATTTTATACATATTCACACACACACACAATGTGTGTGTGTGTGTGTGAATATGTATAAAATATATAGATACAGTGTGTGTGTGTGTGTGTGTGTGTGTGTGTGTGTGTGTAGTGGGGAGAGGGAGACTGTAATCATCCACCTTTACCTATTAAAGTAGAATCTAAGAGGCTTTTAGATACGGATCTACAGGCAATGGATCACGTACAGGCTGAAGGGATTTAGTTTAATGTCAATGTTCTACAATCTTCAGGGATCAGTGAGCATACATTATTTTATTTGCTCTTCCAAATGCAACATTCCACACTCTGTCATCAGATTTCTGAACGCTGGTGAGCATTGCATTTTTGACCATGTATGTATTTTAGTAATTTATAGTAATATGATGCCTGTACTGCTGCTGCAAAGCACACACCATGTGAGACAAGGCATCTGACTGCAATGGATTGTGAGGACTGTTGAGAGGCTCATCGGGGTCTCTCTCAGCACCTCCTCACCCCAACCCCCGCCCCCACCTCCACGATACATACCAGAAGTGCTGTGTTTGCAGAGCCCTCAGCATTGTCAAAGACCCCTCTCATCCTCTTTGACCCTCCCACATCAGGCAGAAAGTACCGCAGTGCAAGAACATGGACTGTTAGGATGGGTAACAGCTTCTTCTCCTAGGCCATGAGACTTCTGAACACACTGCTACCAGCCAACACATATTATTTATGACAGTGACAGTAGCAGAGTCTTGAGGCCCTCCAATGGGTGTGGGTGACCAGGTATGTTGCATCCCAGCTGTCAGGGCAGTACAATATGGAGAGCAGGCTGTTGTCCATGTGGCAGGCTCCCTTTCTCCACACAGCTTATGAACCCAAAGGAACGGCAGAGATCAATACAGTTTGGCACCAGCAGTATCACAGGAGTTGCCAGTCTGCGCTGAGTTCAATGTAGGACTTCCTTAGGAACTCCAGCTCCCGATTTTTCCTCAGGGTTTACACCTGAAGTCTTCCCCATGAATGGGTATAGCCGCAGGATAACGGAGGTTTGAGATAAGAATTTTCCTTCTACTAGATGAACTGCCAAACCAGAGCTGGCAAGCCCCCTCTGCCCAAAGTGAAGTTAAGGCACCGGGAACCTGCCTTTGCTCCTCCTGTCAATAGAAATGGTTCCGCCAGGCTTTGTAGCTAAGTCACATGTGAAGGCAGAAGCTGGACTTGGTAGTCAGAGGCCATTTGAGACACATACCTTTGGGAGTATTTAGACCATAACACCATAAGATAATTCAATAGGTATTATGAGCTTATCCCCACTACTACTCCCAGCTGTAACAGCTTTAAGGAACCAGTAGCAGTATACTATCGTATATGCACTTAATGTCGACTTGTATGTCTACAGAATACTATTTTATCTGTTAATATTATTTTATGTGATGTATATGATATATGTACCGCATTTTGCACCTTGGTCCCCGAGGAATGTTGTATTATTTAGCTGTATACATGTCTGCAATTGAATGATGATAAACTTGAACTTGAAATCAATGAAAATAAATCTAATTCTGACTTCCTCGTTTCAGTTGGCCACTTTTCTGTCCAAGTGGCTGGCGATTTCATCTCCTGAAAATCAGTGCCATCCCGAAAGAGCGAAGGTGTGTAGGGGAAAGTGATGTGGTGTTTGGTACTTCAGAGCTGCCAATCAGTAATAAAAACAGAATACCTGCTTTGCTGCCTTCCGTGCTTCCCTTTTCTTCTGATTTTTGAGAGCTGCTTTTGACAGTTGTTTATCTGCAGTTTGCGGTTTCATGTTCTGAGGAGGTTCTTCCTCATGCTACGAAAAAAATCAAATCATAGATATTACAGTGGTACTGTCCACAAAACTGAGGTCTTGTCTGCCTTCTCAGTTGGAATTAAAAGTACCCATCTTTCAAAAAAACAGGAGATTTATTTATTGCAGGAAACCTGCCCAATGTTAATCCTTGAACTAGCATCATTAAAACATAATTAGTGCACATGGCACAGCATTAGATGCCAATTACACAAGCTTAGAAAAAGAACTCCAAAATTCATGAGCCATCAAAAACCTCTGGTGCACTGAGCTCAGCACAGATCCACTTTCAATCTCTTAGGCTTTTACTTTTGCCAAACTCATTTTAAATCTACAATTTTAAACTTTTACAACTTTCTTCTTCTTCCTAATGATTCTCGCTAGATGAATTTCCTCAGACAACAGCACCTCCCTGAAATTAATGTTATGTACTTGCATGACAACAGGTTCTTCAGATACTGGGAATCCTGAGGGACACACACAGAGGAACCAGGCAGCATCAATGGAAGGAAATAAATACTGATATTTTGGGGCAAGACCCTTCACACCCAGACTGGAAAGGAATGGGCAAGAAGATAGAATAAGGTGGTGAGAGGAGGGGAAGAAGCGCAAGTCAGCAGGTGATGTAGAAACCAGGTGAGGAGGAAGGTGGGTAAGTGGGGGAGGGGAATGAGGTAGGAAGTTGGGAGGTGATGTGTGGAAGAGTTCATGGGCTGAAGAAAAAGGAATCTGATAGGAGAGGAGAGTGGACCATGGGAGAAAGGGAAGGAGGAGATCCAGAGATAGGTGATGGGCAGATGAGAAGAGGTGTGAGGGGAGCCTGAATGGGGATTGGAAAAACAGAAATGTGGAAGGGGAGGAAACTACTGGTAGTTAGAAAAATTGGTGTTCATACGGTCAGGTTGGAGGCTACCCAGAGGAAATATGAGGTGTTACTCCTCCTATATGACAGTGGCTCATCATGACCATAAAGGAGTCCACAGACCAACATGTTAGACTGGGAAGTATAATTATAATGGGTGGCTATCAGGAAACTCCGCCTATACAAGCCTTAATGGTGAATATCAACAAATTACTTGCCACTAAGTGCATTACTGACAGAGAATGGAATAGAATGGATAGATTTATTGATTCCAGAGGAAATTAGTATCACAGTAACATTACAAGTGCACAGATGTAAATATTAGAAGTAGAAAGAATTAAAAAAAAGTTACTACAAACAGTCAGGGGGTCATCACCTGCCCAGCTACAGGCTGACTCACTATAGAGCCCAATGATCTCATATAATGCTCTTTGAAACAGTGCAGTTGTCTTAGCCTATTACTAAAAGCGCTCCTCTATTCAGCCAAGGTAGCACGTAGAGGGTGAGAAACATTGCCCAGAATTGCCAAAATTTTCCGCAGGGTCCTACGTTCTACCACAGCCTCTAGATTGTCCAGTTTGACTCCTATTACAGAGCCAGTCTTTCTAATCAGTTTATTGAGGCTGTTGGCATCAACTGTGCTGATGCCGTTGCAAGTCTGCCATCTCCAACAGATGGAAACTCTTCAAATTTGACACACAACTGGATTAGAAGTCTCTGAAAAATGATTAGGGCAAAGGCAGGAAGCTATACAGTCGGCTCTTCAGAACGCTCCCTCCATGCTGACTATCTGGAACCTCTCAATGCAACTCCTTTTTTTTTCCTATCTCCATTGATTCCCACAAAACCCTTCACACCTGATTCAGGTTACATCAGCTAATTAACGTACCAACCAGCATAAATTTGGGAAGAAAATTAAGCATCAGGGGCAAACTCAGGTGATCATAAAAATGCTCCACAAAGTCTGACACCCAAGGGTTGAACTTGGGTCTCGAGAGCTGTGAAGCAACTGCAATAATGAGTATGCCCTCGTGCTGAGAAACCTACTGCTAGACCAGGAGTTCTTCACATAATCGTCGGACCTCTGCCTAGTGTCACAATTAAGATAAGCAAACTCAACATGGCCCAACCAGGGATCTTCCTCAGTGAAAAACTGAGTAGCATACGCCGTTAATGATATCGTCACTTGTGCCAACCAGGGGGCTTATTGGTTTATTACTGTCACATGTACTGAGATAGAGCGAAAAGCTTGTCTTGTATACCATTCCAGCAGATCAAATCATTGCACGGGGCATTGAGCTAGGACAAGATAAAACAAAAAAATGCAAAATAAAATGTAAAAGCTACCAAAAGAATGCAGTGTGTGTAAAAGATAAAGTGCAAGATCATAATAATGTAAATTGTGAGGCCAAATGCCTATCTTATCATACAAGAGCCTGATAACAGCCTGACAGAAGCTGTCCTCGAGGCTGGTGGTACATGCTTTCGGGGTTTTGTACTTTGAGTCTGATGGGAAAGGGAGAAGAATGTTTGGGCTGGGTGGGGTCTTTGATGATGTTGGCTGCTTTCTGTGTCATGCTGAGCTGTGCCACATCCCTCTGAGGTCTCTTGTGGTCACGTACAGAGCAGTTGCCATACCTAGCGGCTACACATCCAGATAGAACACATTGTTAAAAATTGGGACGAGTCAACAGAGACATGCTGAATCTCTTCAACTTCCTGATGAAATAGAGGTGTTAGTGAGCTTTCTTAACCGTGACAGCAAAATGGTTGGATCAGAACAGGCTACTGCCCTAACAGGCTTATGGCCAATTTTCAATAAGCTTAAACATCTTTTAATATATTGCTAAGTTTTGGAGAAATTAGAGCAATTGCTCTTTATTGTTGATTGCTTGAACAAAGCTCAGGGCAGCCAAACCTCACTTCACATGGAGGAAGGATAAAGATTATAGAGAAAATCATAAGATATAGGAGCAAATTAGGCCATTTGTCCCATCGAGTCCGCTCCTTTCATAAAGCCTTTCATTAATGAAGAGCACTAGCATTACAATCTCATTTAGCTGCTTTTCCAATTGACAGTGCTTTCATCTGACAGCCTTAATAAAACTGACAGCTCAGTTCCTCATTTCACCAACTCTGGTGCGCTCAACTGAGTTTGGCATTTCACATATGAATTGCTATTGAAATTAATTTTCATACATGTCAAAAGGTCAAGTGTTGGCATTCATATACCTATAAGATTAAAAAGCAGCTTCAGCCAATGCTCCACAAACACCAAATTCAAAGAGATTAAACCAGAGAACAAGTAATTCAAACATAATTATCACTAAATTCGCCTGGCTACAAGAGTGGGATTGTCAAAGAGCAGTGGCTGTGTGTGGTCTGGGGGCTCCAGTTTTCTCAAAGTTCATTTATTATCAAAGCATGTGTACTCTACACAACCTCAAGATTCTCTGTCTTACAGAACTTTAATGCTGGTGTCCACAAGAGAGATACATCTCTCACTAGCCTGATCTGGAATATGGCAAGAGGTAAAGTAACAGCATCACCTAACTTCACAGGCATTTTCCAATCAATGGATCTGACCTAGTGTGAGTTGAGGGGCATGCTTGTTCTTGCAGAAACATGGCTTCAAGAAAACAGCCCATGTACCATCAATCTTCAGGCCATGTCACTCAGGGACTTGTGCTATTATTGTTTTGTGACTGTCTGCTAACGTAACTGTATGAGCTGTGTGCAAAATGTATGTACTATTTTGCTCCTTGGCCCCTCAGGAATGCTGTTTCCTTTAGCTGTGTACATGCTATGTATATGGTAAACATATCATCAATGTGTATGGTTGAATGACAATTAAACTTGAAAATGCACTTGACCTGAATAATATACAGAATAGGATCTTATCAATTGCCTTTAATTAATCTGAGAAATTTTTGACTGAGAGATAATCAGTATTTGCAGGTTTAACTGGCAGAATTCCTGTTTGAGGTCAGTGAAGACAAAATATGTTGATCCATTAAAATGGAAGCTTTGTGTTTCTCTTTTCCCCACAAAATCCACAACTTACACCTAGATGGTCAGAACAACTACTAGAATGACTATTTTTCAGGAGTTTCTCATACTAAGGTGGAACATGATACCTCAACTTCATTGCATTATCTGATATTGGGAAATCTGTGTGCCACGGTGGCTCGTATAACATTTTATAGCGCAAACGGCGAACAATTCCCATCGCTGTCTGCAAGGAGTTTGTATGTTCTCCCTGTGGGTTTCCTTCAGGTATCCTCCCACATTCCAAAGACAAACATGTTAGGGTTAGGGTCAGCAAGCTATGGGCACACTATATTGGCACCGGAAGAATGGCAACATGTGTGGGCTGCCACTAGCACATCCTCATCGTTGACGCATTTCATTGTATGCTTTGATCTACATGTGACAAGCAAAGTGAACCTTTCTCTGTATTTGTAAGAATAACATGAAAAATATACTTAATGCTGCACGAACTTCAGAAAAGGCACCCAAATTCCAATGTGTACTGAATGTCACTCACCAGTTTGATGCTGGTTACTGGCTTGTTTCTCAGTGCAGGAGGTCTGTAAGCCTGTGCGGGTTTGGCATCAATACTAGGAACATCATTGGGAACTGTTTGATATTTGATGGCCTTTTCAGGGAACGCACCATCTACAAATGGCTGCCACTGGACTTCCCAGAGCTCAGAGTTCGATGGCACTTCAATCTTGTGATGAACTACACCGCTGTAGTGCCAGATCTTAAATCCGTTGCTAACCCGTAACCTTGGCGCACAAGTTGCTGTTACGATGTGCTCGCCATCGGGGCACCATGAGAAATAGGTAGTGTCAGGAGCCTGTGGCTTTGAAATCTGTTTGTACTTTTTCACATCCCAGACCTCCATCTGCCCTCGGAGATTTCCAAAGCCTGCCAGCACCAGGATGTGTCCCTGAGGGCTATAGAAGGCTGCATTCCGAGGGCCAGTACCAAAGTCGAAGACTGGGTCACACTTCTGATTGAAGACTGTAACTTTGGCGGGCATGAAACCATAAACGACACAGAATTCAAGAGAATTTGGATTCCAGACCACATCATAGATTGGGCCATTTTTTGCTGAAAGAAAGAAAATTGGTTCAACAGTAACATGCTGTCATGAAACTCATTTTGAAAAGCAGTATCCTCCATTAATGCAACATCTTTAATTTGTGGAGGAAAATGTTTCAAAGCAATTTGGAAACATGTAATCAACGATAAGTACCCAACCCAAAGAAAAAATTAGGCGTTTGCATAAAATTAATGTTTCAAAAAAGATAAGAGGGTTAAAATCTTCTGAGCCAACCGATTTTCATTCCTTAGTTATGAATAGCAAAAGCAGGAAATCCTGTTAATGCTGTTCTGTCTCTTTCCAATTGGCTCAAATATTTGACAAATAAATGTAGTTCAAATTAAATTAATGAATTGTGAAGCATTTCTGGGGATTAATACAAGGACGCGACAAGACACAGTATGAATGCAAGCTGATTCGATCTTTCGAGCTGTATTCTCTGTCAAGTGAAAAAGAGGCACAGCTACTCCAGCTGACTTCCCGTCCTGCACTCCTTTCTATGTCACTTCCAAAACAGAGCATGGAACAGTACCGGCCCTTCAGCCCACGATGTTGCTTTGACCTTTTAATCTACTCTAAGGTCAATCTAACGCTTCCCTGCTACAGAGCCCTCCACTGTTCAATGACTATCACACAGTAGCATTTACATCCACTGTAATGAAGTGCTTTCCAAGGTTGGTGATGAAACATATCAACTCCTGCTTGTGAAGTGACTTGAATCCGCTCCAATTTGCCCACCAGCACAATAGATCCACAGCAGATGCCATTTCATTGGCTCTTCACTCAACCCAGGAACATCTAGACAGCAAAGACAGCTTGATGCTCTTTATTGGCTATAGCTTGGCATTCAACACTATCATCCCCTCAAAACTAATCAATAAGCTTCAAAGACCTTGGCCTCAAAGCCTCCTTGTACAATTGGATCCCTGATTTCCTCATTTGCAGACCGCAGTCAGTTCAGATTGGCAACAATATTTCCACCAAAATGTCAATCAGCACAGAGGCACCACAAGGCTGTAGTGTTGGTGCGTGGCCAAGTTGATAAGGTGTTAGTCTAGTAACCTGAAGGTTGCTAGTTCAAGCCTTGGCTGAGGTTGCGTGTGTGTCCTTGGCACTTAACCATATATTGCTCTGCAACGACATTGGTGCCAAGCTGTATGGGTCCTAATGCCCTTCCCTTGGACAACATCGGTGACGTGGAAAGGGAAGACTTGCAGATTGGGCAACTGCCGGTCTTCCATAAAAAAAAACCTTGCCCAGGCTTGTGCCCTGGAAGCTTTCCAAGGCACAAATCCATGGTCTCTCGAGACTAACGGAGGCCAACCTACCTATCACAAGGCTGGGTGCTTAGTCCCCTGCTCTATTCGCTAAGCACAACTCCAATGAAGAAATCACAGCAACTCGCTACTTCCTTATGAGTTTGCAAAGAGGGGATAACTTCACTCGCACCATCACTGAATTGTTCCCACATCCTATGGACTCACTCTTAAGGACTTTTTAATCTCATGTTCTCATTATTTACTGCTTTTTTATTTATTATTACTATATTTTTTTCTCTTTCGTATTTGCAAGATTTGTTATCCTTTGCACATTGATTGTTAGTCCATCCTGTTGAGTGCAGTCTTTCATTGATTCTATTGTGTTTCTTAGACTTAACATGTATGCCTGCAAGAAAATACACCTCAGTGTTGTATATGTACGTTGATGATAAATTTACTTTGAATTTTGAATTTTTCTATCACATAGGTGGCTATCTCAGAGTTTCTTAAGTGTCCCTAATACATCCACCTCCACCACCACCCTGGTTCCACACATCCACTACTCTGTGTAAAAAATCCTACCTCTGACATCCCTCCTATACTTTTCTCTAATCACCTCTCATATTAGTCACTGCCACCTTGGGGAAAAGGTGCTGGCTGTCCACTCTATCAGTGCCCCTTATCATCATATACACCTCACTTCCCATCCTCCTTCACTCCAAACAGAACAGGTGTAGCTCGCTCCACCTGGCCTCATAAAACACGCTCTCTAATCCAGCCAGCATCTCTTGTGCACACTCTCTAAAGTCATAGAGCACTACAGCACAGAAAAAGACCTTCAGCCCATTTAGTCCGTACTGAACTGTTATTCTACCTAGACCACAGCCCTCCATATCTCCCTGTCCAAGTACTCATCCAAACTTCTCTTAAATGCTGCAATTTAACCCACATCTACCACTTCCACTGGCAGATCGTTCCATACTTACACCACCTTCTGAGTGAAGAAATTCCGGCCTCAGGTTCCCCTTAAATAATTTTGATTCAAATTATTGGCTGGAAAACTCTAGCCCATCACTGACCACGTTTGACGGAACTGTGTAACAGATAGATTTACGCAAGGAAAGAAAGCCTGATTACAATCATCGAACAAACCTACAGCAAGTGTCAGCAGCTTTCTAATCTTACTTACAAAACAAATGTCTGAAAAATACATACGCAGCTGCACTAATGCAGTTTCTCCGTTGGATGCTATGTAGTGCAGGGTTTGTTCACCATAGTAGGATGCTCCTGACTTGTCCACATCGGTACTGGCAATCACCAACAGCGCAGTTCCTGAGGGAAGGAAACATTTGCATTGAAATCTTGACGACACCGCAATTATTTGCATTTTGCATGATAAAGCAATCTAAGGTGCTTCACCTTGCAATCAGAAACTGAACTACATGAAGAAACGTTGGGACAGAATCAAGAACTTGATCGACGAGATAGGTGTTAACGAGCATTTATGAAGGAGAATCAGAGGCAGATAAGGACAGGTTGATAATCCATCAACTATCCATCCGTCATCAAGGACCCCCACCGCCCAGGACATGCTCCGTTCTTGCTGCTGCCTCAGGTCCAATGCCACCAGGTTCAGGAACAGTTATTACCCCCTCAACCATCAAGCTCTTGGACTAGAGGGGATAACTTAATTCACCCCAACACCAAACTGGTTCCACAACCTGTGCACTTACTTTCAAGACCTCTACAACTCATGTTCTCAATATATATAGCTTATTTATTTGTTATTATTATTATTTTGTTTCTGATTTCTTTTTCTTTTGCATTTGCACAATTTGCTATATTTTGCACATTGGGTGTTTGACCACCTTTTGTTTGTGTTCAGTTTTTTATTGATTCCATTGTATTTCTTTGTACTTACTGTGTATGCCTACAAGAAAATGGATCTTAGGGTAGTATATGGTGACATACATATACTTTGATAATAAAATTTACTTTTAACTTTGAATTTTGCCCATTCCTGTGCTACTGGCTCTGCTTGAACAAGCGTTACAGATATATAGATATGATTCTTGATTATTTAACATCTGACTGAAGTAGCAATTTTAGTCTTGATTGCAAGAATTGGCAACTTTTTAAGTAATTGGACCTGCAGTCATAACCTTGAACTCTGACCCTAACCTCATCTGGCACTTACAGTAACCTTCCAATTGTTTTGATGAAAGACCATGGAGCTGAAATAGTAACGCTGTTCCTAAGTTTTCACTTCTAATTATCTTAATAGACATCAGTGGTAAAAACGTTTGCCAAAATATCTCTTCCTATTTTGGAGTTACTGAGTACAGTTATGACGTTTCTGAGACAACAGATGTATTCCTTGAATAGGTTAGCACTTTGATAGGCAATGGTTTCAGTTCTGCTTTGTTTGAAGTTTGAGAAGATTTGGTACTTATAAATTTATATAAATGTACAGCAGACAGCATTCATCACTGTTTGGTACGAAGCCTCCAATGCACTGAATGGCAAGAGGCGGCAGTGGGTTACAGACTCGCTGGCCAGCTCCAATATGTGCACAGCCTTCCCTGCCATTGAGGACATCTACAAGAGGCCAAAGGCTGCAGCACCCATCATTATGGACCCTCAATATCCAGGACACATCCTCTTCCCTTTACTGCCATCGGCGAGAAGGTACAGGAGCCTAAAAATCCACATTTAATGATTCAGAAACAGCTTCTACCCCTCCACCATCGTTTCTGAACAGTTCATAAACTGCAGCTCATTCTTCCTTATTTATTTTAATAATTTATAGTAATTTTATGTCCTTTACTGCTGTTGCAAGATAACAAATTCCACATCATAAACCACTGATAATGAATATTACTCTGATTATTCCAAAAAGTTTGTTAAGTTGAAGCTATTGCCGTGTTTTG